>NC_083617.1:16833275-16931279 GCF_963584025.1 Labrus mixtus
AAGATGAGATGCAGATCTAATAAAACAGAAATCATCAACTCAAAACTCTGCTTGGGTCAATATGACTCTGATACATATGTGGCATACTAATGTGTGTTTTTGTGTGTGTTAGGTTTGCTCTGGGAGACGCTCGCAGGCCTCTGCATGAGACAGCAGCTCTGGTGGAGGACATTGTGCACACACAGCTCATTACTATGGTAACTTGTTCACTAACACCCACCGGGTCTAGAAGTAGAGTGTTGAATGATAACTACAAAGAGGTGGCTGTGGCTGTGGCTCAGTTGGTAGAGTCGTCGTCTCTCAACCGGAATGTCCGATGTGTCCTTGGGCGAGACACTTAACCCGAATTGCTCTTGATGCTAAGGCGGTGTATGAATGGGATTAGTTACTTCTGATGGATGATATATATAGACCACTTCCATCAGTACCTACAATGTGTAGGTGTGACATGCAGTGTAAAAGCTCTTTGAGTAGTTGGAAGACTAGAAAAGCACTATATAAGCTCCATTTACCATTTACTTCAAATTTACAAATTCAATCTCCCGTTAAAACAGAAAAAAAACCCTGAATTTTAACAACCCGTGTTCCCTCTTCCCTCAGACTCAGATTTAATTACAAGATATAGAACTAGGAAAAAAATCCTTACCTTTAATAAAATGTGAACAAGTCTTTTCCATCACTCTCCATGCTGAATAAAAGCTAAAAGATAACAGAAGAAATGATCAGTTTTCATGTTAATTTATAGTTTGAATGAGCTTGAATCAGCAGAAATGTAACAATTTATTAATTTAGGTAACACTAATTTGTTTTTCTTTATAATTATGTCTCAAGGTAAATTCATTTCAGAGTCATGGGTTTGTTCTTCACCTTCAGGTCTTTTGACATATTTTCTGCAGCATGAATCGAAACATAAGAATATATAGTCGAGTATCAACATGACAAAACAGTTAAAACCAAAACTGATAACTCTGCCTCCTGTCCATGTTCATACTTAAATTGGTTTAAATTAAAATCCAAAAATTCAACATAATGTCTCTGTGTGATTTTTTTGTTGAATTACTAACATAAAGATGTGTAGTTCCGTCTTTGTGGTGACTTAAATGACAGAAACTTATCCTCAGAGGTATGAAGGCAATACATTTCTGACGTGACTCTGAACAGCCACTATTTCTTCAAGCTCTTGTATTCTATTCAAACTGCTGTAAATGATGTTCAGTGGTTTGATTCAGTGTGATTGGTTTATTAGCTTCATCAGGCCTGTGAGGGTGCAGCTCTTCGTGGCTCAAGAGTCATCTCAGCTGAGGACATCCTGTTTGTGATGAGGAGGGATAAGGTAAACAAAAAACTAAACGATTAAAATGTCAAACTATAAGATAAGGGAAAAATGCTAACTTTACCCGAGACTCACTCTCTCTCTCTTTTTTTGTAACGCTCTGTTTTTCTGTCTGCTTTGATGTCTCTCGACCAGAGAAAGGTTGGGAGGATATTAAAATATCTCCAGTTCAGAGATTATAAATCTAAACTACTAAAAGGCCTGGAGGATGAAGATCCATTGCAAGAAACAAGTATATGTAAACACCCACACACAGATTTAATTGTATACCACATCAAACAAAAGCAAATATCAGACTTATTATTTTTCTTGTGTCTTTGTACCTGCAGGTGCTGGTGGTGTTGCCGGTGGTAACCAGCGGAGGCAGCGATTGGCCCAGGATTTCTTGGTGTGGATGGATCAAACCGGTGACCTCCTGTCATTGGCAGAGCGACAGGAAGTAGACCCCGTCAAACAGGAGCGGATGGAGGTCAGAGGTCATCACTATGTCGACTAGCTGCTCTGATTTGAAAGCAGAATGAATGAAAGCCTATTGAGTATTGATGTTTTTTGTGACTGTCTCTTCAGCGATTAGAGCGTCAGACTCGAATGATGGACCAGGCTCAATACTCTGAGTTCTGCGAGAGTCGACAGCTCAGCTTTGGTGAGACTCAAGTTTTAATAAATGAAATCACAAAGATGCAGTTAGAATATCTACACCTTACTCTCCCACACTGTGAACCACGTGTGTGACCTTTTTGATTTCATTATCACTATTCCTCTTGAATGTATTTCAACCATCATGTACTTTAATGATGCTCCAGGTTGGGGTTAAGTTGTTAGTTCATGGTAATTAAATCAAACTTAAACAAACATCTGTAAACATGGAAGGCCTGTTCTAACTGCTTTTTAATTTCAGATTACCAAATGTAATGAATGTCTTATTAATACAAGAGAATGAGCTACCTCTAAAGAGTGGATGTCAGAACATGTAGACAGACAAACTTTGGAGAAGATTTGTATTTAAAATGAAAATAACGGACGATCAAACATTTTAAGAGAATCTTTTTCATTATGGGGTAATATGTTGATTCATTTGAATATATTGGGTCAATAAAAATAGTGGAAAACATGTTCCAAGATATTTTATCATCCATCTGTGATTTTGAGCTTACCTTGCTTTTGGTCTAATTATAGTGTTTATTGTTATGTATCTTTATAATATTGAAAGTTCAATGTAGGTGGAAACATACCAATATTTAAAACAAATTATTATTCTATTTTCCTAAAATCTAACTACTATTTTTCTTTAATTGTTAAACTTTTTGTATTATGAGATCCCTTTTAAAAAGCTCTTAGCTCGTGAACTCACTTCATGATCAAAAGTGTTTATTGATCAGTTCATTTTGTCTACATGAAAATAAGTTAAACTCACTTTATTTATGTAAATATAACCTTTTAAAAAAATAATTATTAAAACTGACAGGAATAAGGAATATTTTATTTGCTCAAATGTATGTAATTTTACAGCTCCTATAGAAAAAGAGGAAATTGAAATAACTAACATGTGTGGGATGGGAATTGGAATCAGTTCAGTGTTATTAGCATTTAAAACAAACAAACACCAGAATTACAAAGCTAATTCACATTTCTTTCTTGTGTGTTTTGTCTGTGTGTGAATATTTGCAGCTAAAAAAGCGTCTAAGTTTCGGGACTGGCTGGACTGTAGCACTTTAGAGCTTAAACCAAACAGCATCGCCATGGAGATCCTGTCTTACCTGGCATATGAGACTGTTGCCCAGGTAAAGTCTGGAAACATGATGTCACACTAAAACTTTTTATGTGTTTGATCAACTTTCCAGTATTATAGTTAATCCTGTCCGTCTTTCTCTCTCTGTAGATTGTGGATTTGTCTCTGTTGGTAAAGCAGGAAATGACTGCAAAGACAAATCCAATCAGTCATGTGATCTCCGCCAGCTACATCCACTACAACACTCACACTGAGGTACACACACACACACACACACACACACACACACACACACACACACACACACACACACACACACACACACACACACACACATACACACACACACACACACACACACACACATACTATAGGGGGTAAAACCATTCTAAAATACTGCGCACCAGTCCCTCAAACGTGTACCTGCCTAACTTGCACTATAACTTACCTAATTAAAGTAGTTAGATGTAGTGGCAGGTGTGGTGTGAGTGAAGCTACAGTGATCAGGCGCGCTGCACTATCGAGCACAGTTTACGTGACAACTTACACTTTGGCGTTTGTGGCATGTACGCGTGAGCAGCTTAGTAAACAGTGCGCAAGTGAAAGGCACTATGTCGTCACTTGTGCTGCTACACCTGAGACTTGTTCTAGGCAGCTAGCTAACCCCTCTCTATCTGCACTCTTCTAAAAGGCTGTATTTATTCTTAGAGAAGAAAAATGTATCAACCGTTGGTTATTAATTGTTTCAAGTTAATGTTGTGTTTATTGTGTAATACGTGTATTCTCTGTTAACTAGGACGTAATGTGAATATGATGTAGTTCCGTTTTTATCCAGTAGTGTACCACATCGTAGTAATTTTTTCTTGCCGTTCATTTAGTAATGAGTCAAAGTAGGCCTACATATGAAGGATGATGGCAGAATACTGATTATTTTCCACTTTGAAAAGACTGTCAAGATACAAAGGTAACCCTCTTGTTATTTCTGCTGTTTCATATTCACATTACCTCATCCTATTTGACAGAAAACAAATTATAGTTTAGCTATATTCTTAAACATATAACACAATATAAACATTTACTTGGAATAATTTATAAGAAACGGTGAAATTCAGGTCTCTCTCTGGATAAGCCTTACTAGAAGAGTGCAGAGTAGTGATGTGAAAAGCAGTTCTTTTCAGTGTACTGAATCAGTAGAATCAGTTCAGTAAAGTGATTCGTTCAAAAGATTCGTTCACCGAATCGTTCAGCACTTCTCCGCAGCTCTGTCTGTGAATCAGAATTTAATAAGCTGAAACACGGCCGAACGTTTAGTTCTGCTCGCGATCGTACTGAGAACAGCCGGTGGTGAATAATAAACCAATGAGCTGAGAATTTAGTTGGATAAAGTTACAGTTTGCAAACTGAAAGCTGCTAAAACAATCACATTTATTTTCCCCGACCGAATCACTCACTGACTGAGAGGGAGCGAGAGAATCAGGACTCCTGCAGCACGTTCAGTGAACGTACGAGTCACCAGCCCCAGTCACACACACACTGTACTGACTGAAACACGATCGTTAGTGGATGTTAAAACAGTCAGCTGAGTGAAATTAAGTTGGATATAAAAGTTGTTTGCAAACTGACAGCAGCTATAAAAAGCACATACATTTCCGCGACACCTAAATGTTAAATAAAATATTTGCTACTTCCTCGATTTTCGAGACATGAGAGGGAGAAGTAGGGGGGGGCTGTGTTCTGTGCAGCAGTACGTTCAGTCAGTACTTTCAGTACACAAATTGAATCACTGACTGACCAATGCTTTAGAGAGAGAGACATGACACGGGAGAGAGGAGAGCTCCACTGAAGTTGAGAAATGAACGACTCTTTTCTTTAAGTGATTCAGTTCAGTTTGTGATGATTTGGATTTTTTAAACGAATCGTTCACTAATGACACATGTTAACATGTAAACGCACATCAAACACACATGCAGACTACGAGCATCTGTCTTCTATGTTTCTCTCCACCAGGTCAAAAAGGATCCAGACTCACCTGAAGCCACTCCCCCTTCCACACCAGGCTCCTCCCACTCAACAAAGCCCCTCCTACAGGGTAACGGTAGTCTAGATAACCGGGCGAGACAGAGGAAACGCAAAAAGGTGTTTATTCTGTAACTTTCTTATACTTTGAGTACAGGTGTTTGGTGATACATTGAAACATAAATAAAGCACAAAGTGCCCTTTTTACCTTTACTATTAACTCAATTATACAACTACCTCGGACAGTAGTTGTATATTTTTTTTTTAAATAATCTACAGATTATTTTAATAAATTAATTATTTAGTTCAAAAATGTCAAATACAATGTGAACAACTCATCAAAAGCTCTTATAACATAAATCAACTTCTTCAAACCTCTGAAACCAAAAATGCACTGTGAATGTATATTATTTCAATCTAAACGTATCAATCAACGCATACCACAGAAACTCGGTGTTCACTGAAGAAAACCTGAGGTTAGGTTCACAGACTCAGTTACCATAGTAACTGACTCAGAGCTTAAGTAACCTCTCCCTCTGGAACAGGCTGGAGTTACCCCTCTTCCGAAACGGAATAGACAGAGTTTCCATCATTTCAGGGTTAACTGACTCAGAGTTTGCACAAAACCTTCTTTCAGAAACGGGCCCCTGGTCAATAAACTGAAGAAACAGTTATTCCCGACTGGGCATTGAAATTATTATCTGCGTACGATCTAATGTACGCATGGTGCATCAATGGCCGTTTGTTGAGTTTATGCGGTTTGTTTGTAAGTTTATCTTAATTAGTTTTTTTGACAAATAGCCACGATACATTTAACCACAGCATGTGTATATTTTGTCTTCTGTTGTTTTTCATATTTTCTTAATGCATAAATGTTAATCCCTTTATTTAACAGTTGAGTGAATCATCTATTGAAAAATATGTTTTAAAAATATGTATTTACTCCAACCTTAGCTTGGTGTCTGTTTTGTATTAATATGGCCATACCATTTTCTCTCAGAGCTGTCCGGCTACAGTGGAGCCTCCAAGTGGAGCCATCCAGCCCTGTCACATAAGAGAAGCTATCAGGAGATACAGCTACAGACACACAGTATGTACACACACTGAATGAAATGAAATACACGTTTCATTCACATATTGTTGCACAATACATGTATTTTTAAGTTATTGCTTCACACTTTGAATCAAAAGGGGTATTATTTCTCAATCAGTCTGAAAGTCCGGACAAACGTTTATTATATTCCATACTGCTAATATAATGTATTATTACTGCTATATGAAAATAGGTTTTTACATTTAACAAAAGAATGGGCATGATGCCTCTGCCCCCCAGTGTTTCTTTATTGATTTAAGAGTTTATAAATGAAGAGTTATTCTTTGGCTATCTTACAATTCAGATTGTATTTTCTTCTGTGGAGCAGCACACTATTTTAAATCAGTCTCTTTTTCTTTCTCAGAGTGCCTATAGGAAAGGTGGGATGACTTTCCTTGCCTGCTGAAGAATCTGTCATGTTTATTGTCTTTTTTTGTTCCCTTTTCTAATAAAGATCTTTTGCTTACATTTGACTAATTCATTTTACACCCACTGAGATTTCTGTTTATCTGAAAGACAAACACTTACTGCAACATTGTCATTGTTGAAAAGAAACTTTATTGGTCACTAATACAGAAACACAGGGGATGTCTGAGCATGCTCAAAACTCCGTGACATCATAGCAACATTAGAACATGGACGCAGGGATCATCTGAGGGGATTGCCGCAAATATCGATACATGACTGAATGTTGAACACGATGAGTCGGACTGCTGAAGAGAGGAAACTCATTTTTGTTTGTTAGAGTTTCTTTTATCTTGGAATTAGTTTCTCCACGAGTTTGTGAAGCATGTGTGTGGTTCAATATTTCTGAGCACTGTTAATCAGTGCCTCCCTCTCCATCAGGAGCTCTCCATATCTCTGCTGAAGTTCTCTCTCTCTCTCCATCTGCCTCTCCACGTCCTCCCGCAGTGCCTAAACACACAAACACAGGTTCAATCAGGTGAAAATAATATTGCTCTCACAAATGTACGGAGTTTAGGTGTTAATTCAACAGAATACACATTACTAAAAGGGTTTTATGATACTTCGGTTTCACAGCCTTCCACGTATATTAAACCTCACAAGCTGCTTGTTTACAGAATATTTCCTAAATTTGAACTTGTGGGCATTCTATTGAATGGAGTACTACATGAATACGATAAAAAATATACTCTTCAGTTACTAACTAAAACCCAGTGCACAGTAATTCATGCTTGACAGTAAAAAAGTTGAAGTAAAAGACCCATGAGAGATTACAAAAAAAGTAAGATTTTCTGCACCAAGAGACTGTAGGTCTCTGCTGTATATAGTTATATGAGGCATCACAATGCTGTTTTACAATATGATAAATAGCAAATGTTTCACATTATGCTTTATTGTGTATTTTGTTTTGTTGCGAATAACACTCTGGGGAAATATTGTTTGTATTTGAGATTTTGCACACAAAAGAGCCAGGCAAGATTAGAAAAGAAACAAACAAGGAGGAGAGTGAACATGTCACAGAACACGAGTCCACAAGCAGACGTGCTCTGACCAAACTGTGGAGCTCTTAGCTAAAGAGGGGCTATTGTCATCGCACTGACTTGATATGAAGATAAAACCCCTTAAAAGAGACCAGAACACGTTACTGTGCAAATGCTGCTGAGGACAGGGTCTGGTTTAATTTTTTACTGAAAATGAAGCATGAAGGTAAATTGAAGATCGGAGGAGAAAAGCTTTTCTTTTTAAGGGTCTAGTTTATAATCAAATAAATCATTTATTCTTTCCATGTGGTCATTAGATGGTGTATTTACTGATTAAGTCTAGAGAACAGGTCTTGTTTTGGGATATTTGTTGTTATCGAGATAGTTTGATACGGTCATCTGATTTAAGGATGTTTTAAAGTGAATGAAATCAATTATATGTTTGTGCATTTGTGTCTAAATATATTTACTGCTTGTCTCCTGGGAATGGCTGTATCTTCATGTTTCTTCAGCTGATTGAAGGTCTGGAGCTCTGTGGCTGACTGCTCCACCTGGTGGACACCATAAGGCATAACATCAACTTAAAAAAAATTATACAAGACAATTTATCATTTGTTTTAAGAACAAATTAATGTTTAACTAAGACTCTGTAAGACAAGGTTCAGTACCTGTTCCCACAGCTCATTGTGCTGCTTCAGGAGCCCCAGTGCTCTTGACTGAAACCCTCCCAGCAGGATTTTCAGTTTTTTCTCCAGTTTGGCTGCTTTCCGAGCCTCCGCTGTCATGTGACCACGGTTCACCTGAGGGACACACATACAGCAATCTCAGTATATCATTTTTTTGTAGCTTTTTATTAAGGTTAACATTTTCTAATTGTAGTGTGAAATGTTTATGTGTCTGTGTGCTCTCTCACATCTAGTTTTTTCTCCAGGCTTTCAATACGGTCTTTCTTTGACGCCAGGTTAGCTCGGGTGTACCTGTTCTGAGTAGGGAGATATAAAACCTGCAGAAAGAGAGAGAGGCAGATCAGATACATTAACGGTTATCTGAAATACTGGATAATCATCAGGACAAGATCAAACTCTTGACTTTTCCAATAGCAGAATGCTCACCTGTCCGTAGCATTCCTCCCACACCTGGCTGTAAGCCTCCATACTGAGATCACCATGACCCATACCCGCCTTCACCACCTCCATTTCTGCTGCCAGAATCTCTTTTGCCTGTTTATAAGCACGTCACAAAGACACAAAACATCATTCATCACCACTGACAATAAAATAATAACAACGTATTTGGATAGAGCTACTGCTATTTTGCAACAAGACAGTAGATTCTTTCCTGGTTCTTGTATACTGAGACAAGGACAGTAGTCCAGTCAAACGGGCTAATGGAGCTAGAGCCGTAGCTCGGCTTGACTGGGCGTTTGTTACCTGCTCCATGTCCTCTGTGCTGACTGTCTTGTAAGGGTGAGTTTCCAGGTACGCAATATGTGACGCATTGTTAGATGTGGAGGCGGGGCCTCTGCCTTTGGTACGCTGTAGCTGACTGCCCGTCATGGACGACGGGTGGTGTAAACAGTCGTAGTGCAGCATGGTGATCATTTCCTGTTTGATCAGCTCCTCTGCCAGCTGGGGGTCCATCGTAGGGTCCATGGAGACAGGACGGAGGACGGACTCGTTTACCTGTGGAGAAGGATGTGAATGAGCTGCTGACAAGGCCATAAAAATAAAATCCCTCACTATAATTTCAATAATCTCTTAGATTGTTTGTTACTCGGTGTTAGATTATTGGTCTGTGACTTGGTTGTCACTATTCAAAAATATATCTAATGAAATCCAATCAATGTGAGTCAATGTTACAACCAAACAAATCTACTTCTGACATAACAGATTTGAACTTGTTAAGTATGTACGAATCACTGAAGTGAACACCGGATGCTGTCTGAGGACGAGTGATTTAAATTGATTAAAATGGTAAATGGACTTGAGCTTATATAGTGCTTTTCTAGTCTTCCGACTACTCGAAGCGCTTTTACACCGCAGGTCACACCCACCCATTCACACCCTTTCACACACTGATGGTAGTGATCGCTATGTAGTATCATCCATCAGAAGTAACTAATCCCATTCATACACCGCCACCGAAGCAGCAGAAGCAACTTGGGGTTAAGTGTCTTGCCCAAGGACACAAGGACATGTTGCCCAGCTGGGGATTGAACCCTCGAGCCACAGCCGATTACTAATCAAACTATAAGAGAGTCAGGGTGTATGTTATCTACGTGTAGGGCTATCATACCAGAATTTTAATCTTCAGCACAATAGTTTAAAAACATTACTCAGTGCAAGAGAGTGTGGACAACAGGAACGCTAGGAATACAACGGAGAAATCCTTCCTGCATATTATCCCATATGCTCTTTTGTAAAGCGTATAAAGCGTATAATGATAGATTACTCAGTACCACTTTCATTTTATTGACTAACTAATAATAACTATTGTAGATCTGTTTACTTTAAAGCTAAGGAATTACTTGATGATATTGAATGTAAAATGAGTGGAGGTTGTATGTTGTTGAAACATGCGGTACCATAAAAGTATCAAAGTGTAGTCTATCTTGGACGGCCTTACCTCGGTGGGTCGGGGGAAATTCCTCTGAACAGCCGTGTGTCGCAGCTTCAGCTCCTTCTCCTTCTCTGCTGCCCTTACAGCCTGACAACCACAAACAAATACAAAAGTAACTCTTTGTTTATTTGGACTACAGGTACACAAAACTAGATATACATTGGATGGCATATTTGAGTGTGTGTGTGTGCGCGCGCTTACCATCTTGCGTGCCTCCACTTCTGCAGAGTCCTCTATGAACCCTATCTCTGTCTCCGTCTCCTCAAGTTCTTTCTCTGCGTTTTCAGGAAGAACGATCTCAAAGTCATTCTTGGGCACAGGAAGTGACATCAGTCCCTGTCTCAGCTGCTGAAGGCTTTCTCGTTGCTGTGAGAGAGGATGGAGATGGCAATTTAATAAAATAACTCTGAATCCTCACAAGTCAGTTATGCTCTGAAGTGTCTGCTGTGTTTGAGTGTGTATTTACCAGATGTTTAGAGAATGCCGGGTCAGCCAGTTGTTCCTCGCTGTTAATATTTAGTTTGTCTCTGAGGGGCGTGCGGGCAGGGGTCAAACCTGGTGTCACCGCCCCACGTGGGGTCATCTCTCCTCCAGCCTGAGGCGTCATGCCTTCTTGCCCCTGACCCTGTCCAGGAGTTCTGTTAGAGAGAACCATCAATGTTAAAATGTACAGTAACAGCTGGTCTGTTTTACAATCAGAGCGGAAATGAAGGAGATGTACCTGAAAGGTGTGCTAAGAACCGTGTTTGGTGTTTGTATCTGTTGACGCTGGGGAGTTACTCCACTGAAGTCGCTCTCGTGCAGCGGTGTGTTGAGGCCGCCCTTCAGAGGCGTGTCGATGTTGGTCAGAGCCATCAGGTTCTGGGCTTCCTGCAAATACAGAAATATTCATGTATAAATATGTAATCCTGAAAGTTCTGTTACAAACACACAGCTACAATGTTAGAGCAGGGACACGTGTAAAAGAAAGACACAAATATCAAAGCCAAAGTGATAAGACTTAAAATATTTGAAACTGGGAAACAAAATCAGACATCTTTACACACTGGTAAAGAAATCAGAAAGTAATATGCATACAAAAGATTTACTGAGACAAGTTATAAAAAATGTAATAAAACCCGAAATGTAATAACTGGACAATAATGTAACAAAAGTGCTGAGCCGAATTTGTATATAAAAAAAGATGTTATAAAACCCAAAATATAATAATATCTGGTTGATAACGTAACAAGATGCTGAGCCCAAAACGTAATAACTTTTTGTCTAAATATTTTTCTCCTAATTGAGTGAGTCAATAATTTATGCATATTGCTTCAATGTAGAGTGTAGTATTATACAGATATACACATACCTTCAGAAGTATATGCTTCAAATTGTGTTTATTTGTATGTGGCCAACATATATATTGTACATCAGTAGAAATAATCCCATCAAGAATACTCTGGTATTTGGTACTGACAAGGTAAGATAAGTTCATGACCAAGAAACCCAGTTCCCTGCTTTCAATAATTAGTACCCAGGTCTCCTGATAAATACTACTGGTTAGGTTTGCCCGCGGCCTATTAACATCACTGTTCTTAAGTTTATTGCAACATGTGAATAGCTTACAAAAGCAGCAGTTCCAAGCATGTCAAGTTGACGTTTTGTACATGGATTTTGTAACAAAGTTGGCAATTCAGTGTTGGAGAACATGCTCAGAAAAAGGCTATAAAACATATAAATCACTTTAAATGGTATATGTAGAGAAATATTTTAAATTTCAAGACTTGTTTGTAGTCTTATCTTCTGTGAATCATTTCATGTCTTTAAATAAGTTTGAATATATTCACTGTATGTGTTTGAAGTATCCATACTCTCAGCGGGAGTCTGTTACCTGCAGTATCCTGTCCTGCACAGCAGGAGTGCGTGGAGTACGTAGCCCCGTTGACATGGTGTTGGTGACACTGTACTCTGACAGGAGGGCAGAGGAGGCGGAGTTTCCGCTTTCGCTTTCCTCGGCAGCTTGACGGGCGACCTCACTGGCAACACCCAATTTGACAACCTCTTCCAGCTCAGCATCACTGATCTGTGAAGAACATTAATAAGAAAAATCTGTCAGTCAATTTCAATCAGTGTTACTAAATTATCTCCACCAAAAAAAAAAACATTAAAATTTGTAAATAACAGACAAAATATATATTACAGGATTTAACAAATACGATGTCTTGTAATAAAGGGGTTCAATTTTAAGTATACGGTGTACTTTACTTAAATCTTTAGTTTCTACAACAACAATCATTAGAAGCAACAACACTGACTGTAGGAATCCATCCAACACTAGGGCTGTCGCGGTGAAGGAATTTCCACCGTGGTGACCCAGAGTGGCTAAATAGTGCGGTGTACACTACGATTTGAATACATAACGAGACTAGAGAGAGCCTGTCGTTGTGTATTCTGTAGCCGAGTCGGACTGTACAGGTTTTTTTTTTTTTAAACAAACTGACGTGGTCATAACTGTTGCTGTCATGACAGTGCTGTATTTCAGCAGCAGCAGGAGCTGTGCTATGTCTGTGTGTGCAGTTTCTGCTGCGCTGCGCTGCTGGCATGTACACTGTTACGTGAACGTTTGTGTCTCCCACTGAACGGTGCTGTTGTTAAGTAAATAATAAAATCAGTAAAGTCCAAATCAAAATAATCTTGCAGATGAGAGCTCACATTGGATGTTTCCTCGTTTCAAAGAGATCTTTGTGGGGTAGACTTTACAAATTGAATTATCTGAATCAGCTGGTTCTCCTTTTCAGTTGGCTGTTAAAATGTTAACAAAGGGGTGAAGTTACATTTGGTTTAGGTTCCAGTGCAGTTGCCTTTGGGTCAGTCTGAACATTAGGTGGGGTGAAGTGACTTCACGTGTGGTTATCCTTTCTTATTTCTGCGGGTATATCCTTATCTTTCAGTTATTGTAAATTAAGAGATTTGTTGCCACAGCTGTGTGATTTGTGACTGTATTGAAAAGATGAAAAGCAAACATTTATATTTTTTGCGTTACCCTTTTTCCCTTGAGGCTTTTTTGCCTATCCAACACCAAAGCTTCAGCTATAAATGTGTTAGTGCGTAGCAGTTACCTGTGGGGTAGGTAAAACCAGCTTGGAGCGCTTCTTTGTGAACTCTGCCACTCCACTTGTCTGCAAGATGGCAGATGGAAGATCGCTCTCTTTCTTCTTCTTGATCTTACTTTTATCTTTCTTCCTCTCCTTCTCCTCTTGCTCACTAAATTATACACACAAAAAAGGGTTAAAGAATAAAGACAATACATTCATTCTGTGCTTGTTCATGTGTTAACTACAGTTGTGTATAAAAAAAAATAAGCTATGATGTCACTGACTTGCGTAGTTCTCCATCCAGGTGCTGCTGCCTGAGTCTTTTAAAGTTTGGCTCCAGAGGGACGTACTGCTCCATGCTGGTGTCATAGAAACCCTTAAAGCAAACAGAAGTACATTTAAATGGAGTCCAAATGCTTTGGTAGTGTTAAAGGTTCTGTTATAATAGACAAAACCAATCAGTGGTGTTTACCTGTGCAGGTTTCTTTTCAAAGGGGATTTCAGCGTTGTAGTCCACTCCTCTCTTCTTCTTCCTCTTCTTCTGGACGTCGATTCCGGCTGCTCTCAGCTCTCTGCGTTTCTGCAGAGCAGCCAACCGCCTGAGACAGAAAGCGAGGGGAAACTGAATTATCTCAACAGCCTTGTTGAAGCCTACACCATCACTTAAGTTTTATTAAAAGGAAAAACTAACTGTGTATTTGTGCATGCAGTGTTTGTGGGAGTGTATATATCTAACCTGGCTTCCTCAAGCTGTTTCTCTCTTGCCTTCCTCTTGGCTTTCTTGCCCTGGGTGTTGGCCAGTCGAGCCCTGGCCTCAGACAGCATCTCCAACTCATCTACACAGAGCGTAAAAAAGACAGACAAAAATGTACCTTTTCTGTTACGACACATATGAAAGAGGTCAAACAAGTAAAAACAGGCACAAACAGGAAAAGGCTTTTATGTTTTTGATGTGCATTATAACAACCTCCTAAGTGATAACTGCATACTGAAATAATCTGAGGAGAAAGAAGAAAACTATATGGGATCCCTTCGACAAAAAAAAAAAATATTCAAAGCACCAGGGTACGTTGTGAACCTTGGATAAGTTGTTGAAATAAAGTCACTGTTAAAGCTGCAAAAATGAATAACCGCGATAGTCACAACTGCACATGAAGTCACCTCACCCCAACTTAACCCAAGACAGAACATAAGGAAACAATGGCATCTGAACTGGTACCTCAACGAAATGCAACTTCACTCCTTTGGGAACATTTCAGCTTTCAGCCAAATGAATAAAGGAGAACCAGCTAATTTTAACCAGCAATTGTAAACAGTGCCTGGTGCTGAAAGAAAGCACCGACCCAGCAGCAACAGTTACCACCAGAATCACCTCCTCTTCAGCCTACAGAAAAAAAAATTGACGGCAGCGCTACACAGTACGATTTGGCTACAGCTTATACATAACGACAGGTTACTTCATGTGAAGACTGGCATCCCTGCAGCATATCAGCTATCTCTCCCTTGTCATGTTATGTATTCTGCTGCCAAATTGTACTCTAAGGGTTTAATAAATACATAAATTAAATAAATAAATGGGGAATGGTGCGATAATACAGAATTGAGCCACCCTAAGTTTCAGCTGGGGGAATTCCTTGACCGCAACAGCCCTAGTCACTGTAAAAGTTTAGTCTCTTTATCATGGTCTGAGGTGTATTCACCAACCTTCGTCCATGTCAACAGGGTCAGGTCGGGCAGGTTTAGTTTCAGGATTCGGGTCAATCTCCCCTGGTTTTAACTTCCTGGGGTCGTCTCCAACTTCTTCCTCATTATCTCTTTGTGCTGCCTTGTCTCTAAACACACAAACACACATGAACACAGTTAATATTGTGAATCAACAGAATTTGTAATTACCTTAATACAATTTATTAAAGTAGTCTAAGGATTGTGTTTCAAATTAAACAACAAACAAAAGCAAGGTTTCTGGTTTTCCAGGGTTTAGTTTCGTTTCAAATTAAAAGAAGGAAGAATCTCACAGCAGGTATTCATAGTGCTCAAGACACTGGGCAGCTGTGCGTCCTATGATAGGGGCAATGGTCCTCCACTGAGTCGGCATCAGCTTGGCCAAGTGAAGCAGCTTCTCCTCCTCTTCTCTGGACCATTCTGTTTTCTTGATGCTGGGGTCCAACCACTCGTACCTGCACACAAACACAAATGTTGTTTGTAACATTTTTTTTACAACGAGGAAATATGGAAGAAGGAATAGAAACACTGTCATACATAATATAAACACAAGAGCCAACCACAGACATGGATAAAATAAAAAGGTTCAACCCTTTCAAAGGAGTTTAATAATAATTTATCCTTTATTAATCCCGGGGGGGGGGGGGGGGGGGGGGGGATTCGTTTTTACACTCTGTCTAGTGAACATAACATTGTAAAGGACAGCTCACACCCCGGCTTTCATCTGTTCGACATGTTGCCCTCTGGCAGACGCTACAGGTCTGTCAGAGAACGGACAAACAGACTCAAGGACAGCTTCTTCCCCAGAGCCATAACCACACTGAACCCGGACATGCGTTGACCGTCCCACCCTCACCACACATACTGTGCAATATTTATTTGATATTTCTGCAATAATTGTATTTTCATAATGTGCAATATTTATTTTATATTTCATACTGTGATATATTTATTTTTATATTTCTGCAATATTTTACATTTCATACTGTGCAATATTTATTTGATATTTATTTTGAATATTCTGTTATGCTACCACCTGTAAATAACTCCTAACACACATTGCCCATATTACCTGAATGAGAGTTCCTTTTTTTTTTTTTCTTCTTCTTCTTCTGTTGTTTTTAGCTGTGGATGCTTGTATGTGTGTGCACTTTAAAGTGAAGCCAAATAATTTCGACATTCTTCTATTCTTCTTCTATAAGCATTTTCACAGCTCTTTATAGTGGTTTAGATTAATATTGATATAGTAAAGTTGTATAAAGACTCACCATCTGGCTTTGCATTGTTTGGCTGACTTCCTATGAAGCAGGGAGGCGATACGAGACCACTGATTTTTCCCATATTTCATCACAGCTGCCTTCAGGATCTCATCCTGCACAAATGTTCAGATTTAAGAGCAAAAAACAAAAAAAACATTCAGACATATATTTTCATATTTAGTGCCTTGCCACTTGTTTGCTCATACAAATTACATGTTGCTTAGACTTGTGAAATACAAATAAATAACATGCTTTTCACTATCACAATGAGACTTTTCTGTCATTTGTAACACTTCACTTCACGTTAGCTTACTGCTAACATTTCTAAATCGTGCAGGCTGCAGGATTATAAGCGAACTTTACTGAGTAAACAGTAAAACATCACACACGCAGTAAAACTAAATAATAAATCCACTTATAAAGCGGGCTAAAGGCCATAAAGTTAGCAGCTAGCTTGATTCTAGACCAGACCCAAACATTTACTACTGTATATGTGGTTAGCATAATGCTAACGCAGCTAGCCATGTAAACACGTACCTCAGTGTTGCGCCAAACGCCTCCTTTTATCATAATTCTCGGCATCTTGACGGCTTGTTGTTCTCTCCTCTCACCTATTAACTGTTATGATTGCTTCTGCACTAGTTATTAAGATAACTAGCGTTAAAAAATACACACTCAAACTCTCCTGCAACACGGGGAGAAATGCGAGGGAGCACCGGAAACTTGTGTCGCAGAAATCAAACCAACGGATCTTTTTCTTCTTCTTCTTCTTTTGGATTTGGCAGAGTAGACGCAGCATTGGCGCATTGCTGCCACCCACAGGCTGGAGTCATACATTAATTAGTCCTTATATCCACTGGTACAGGCCACTGGAAAGCAAAAGCATTCAAGCATTTTTTGTTTTGTTTTCTCTTCGCCTGAAAACTGAGCCGTAAGTCTCTGTGCAGTTTATTTCTTTAATGCTCATTAGCTTCATATTCAATTCAATATCACCCTCTTGTAGTTGTAGACATAGCCTACCTGCACTTTCCGATACATTTGCCTAGACATTAACAGTATACTGCCCTACAAAGGCAAAAGACCTTAAGTCGCCAGAGTGTAGAACTGAGAAAAATGACTTTAAAGTCTTTTTGTTGTCCAGCCAAATGAGTTGCAGGCAGAATATTGGAAATGTGGCAATTCTTTGTCTTTTTAATCAGGTTATTAATGTACATAAAAATCTTGAGGTCAAACATGACCTTTGACCCTTATTTGGAAGTTAAGGTACTCTGCCGTTGCATTGCCTGTACAATAATAAAGCGTCATGCCAAGGCAAAAGGCAGTAACTTCCATTTGTTAGCTCCCTTGGTTGCTGATCACTATAATAAATCAGTATATGATAAATAATGATAACATATACATGAAATCTAGTGATCATGGCACAATTAAGTGCTTGATGACAGATAGTAAAACAAAGGCATAACACCTTAACTCCACTGCAGTAAAACAGTAACTTCACTTTGATCCGCAGCGAAACAAAGGCAGAAGACCTTAACTCAGTTTGAGCATTCTGCAGTACAAAGGCAAAGACCCTGATGAGTGAAGTTACTGCACTCTGCCTTGGTTTCTCGAGGGCTTTTGGAAGTTAAGGCAAATACAACCTACTATTTTCTCAAAAGAACAACACAATTGACTCAAGATATTTGTCCACATAATAAAGCACATCTGTAATGTTCCAAAAATGACAAAAACTCATTTACTGCCTTTTGCCTTTGTAGGGCAGTATACACTTCAAACTGGTGGTCTACATTGTATATTTAGGCCAAAGAATATTTAACCAAAAACCCTTTAAAGACTAAAACTGCTATTTTTTACAGTAGTCAAACATAACAGAACAAATGATGTTTTTCGAGTTAGTGCTGCAGCATGAGACAGTGAGAAACGAGTTGTTGCATTAAACATTGTGCACAACGTCATAGTAAAGATGTGACCTATGTTTTACAAGGGGATTCATATTTAAAAAGGACTTTAAACAAGCTACTATTATTCATTCTAAATGTCGGGAAACAAACCAAAAAGCAGTCAGACGTCTGGATCGATGATGTTTTTATTTGAACTTGGTATTTGAGGTACATATTTACTGATTTCACACAAATGATACCAGGCTACATGTATGTTCTTCACACGTTAGCACAACACAAAGAACACTTACATCAACATGACAACAGACATGCACAAACAAGGCAGAGACTTGAGTGACCACTGTAGGCAGACTGCATCGACCAACTGTTGGCCAGAACACAAAGAACCAACCAATCACAATGGGTGATAGTACTGACTTGACAGGGGTCGGAGAGGACAAAAGGGAGAGAGAGAGGGGGACATGGACGAAGAACTGCTGAGGATAGGAAGTGAGGAGGGAATAAAAGAGGAGGGGGGGATTAATACCTAAAATATTAAGACAAATCGTAACACTGAGCACCAGAATAAACAATAAATAACATCTTCAGTATTGACAATAAATATCAATAATCTCATAAATAACATTATTATCTCTTTTCAATAACATATAACCTTAAATCTGAGATGAGCTGCACACTGTCCCATCATATAGTATAATTTACCTTACCGCAGACACACACACACTCTCACGCACTCTCTCTTTCTCACACACACCTTTTTATTTCCACTCTTTCTTTACATTTCAGTCCAGTGTTACAAGAGAAATACTGTAGGAGTAGGGGCACAGGGTCATCTAAAGGGTTGTTTAAAGGTAAAGCTTAGCTAGTGGGGGGGTCATGCAGATATGTACAACTGTAAACTCCCTCAGTCCCACCCTCCCTCCTTCGTTCTCCACATTTAATCTTTCTGTCTTCTTCCCCTCTAAAACTCATCCTACACTCCCCCTTCTTTCATTTATTCCCCCCTCGGCCCTTATATTTATCCTCTCATTACCCCTTCTTGCCCCTCCGCAGTCTCCCTCCCTTTTCTCCCCCTTGTCTCTAAATGTGTCTACTTCAGGTCACCGGCGTCTCCCTGGATGGTCTTTTTGATGCGGAGCAGCATCGTGGTCAACCACTGGTCCAGGCGAGACACTGAGTCGAAATCCTTGACAGCCTCAGTGAATGCCTCGCTGTTCTGCTCCTCGTGGGCATCTAGGAGTTTCTGTGGCAACAAACACAAAACTCAACGAACCCGTAGGGAAATGAGTGATGGCGACTTGTTTGGAATCACTTCTTAAAACCCATATCTGCATATTTATGTGTGTCATCTTTTCAATTGAATTTATTGTTTACATTTTCTGTAAAAAAAATAAAAAATTACCTTTATGGTCTGTTGTCTTTTCTCTACCGTTTTAAGATGACTTAAAAAAAAGTTTTGGTTTTAATTTCCATCATGAAATTAAAGGAAAATGTGTTCTTAACCTGCATGGACTCAACATCCTTTTATATTTCTCATGTCTTATAAACCCACGAGGGTTAGGCGCTTTGTGTGACTAAAATACAATCAATCAAAATCTGATAAGACCCTAATGATCATGGGCTGCTGATAATGTTAGCTAACAAAACCTTTAAAGCAATATTCATGCACAATCAGAATGCTAAAGGGAATAAAATGACATTAGATGCTTTGAATGAATACTTAGCCAATTAAATAACCTTTTTTAATATACTTATATACTCACGTGTTACCTTGATCAAAGCATGATTATTACAACCCAGAAGCAGAAACAAATAAATTACCTTTAACAGTTTCAGTTCTCTGGAGTCTGAAAAGGCTGGAAACATCTCCTCATACTTCTCTATGGCCAACTGAACAACACACACACACAAACACACACACATACACACACACACACACACACACACACACACACACACACACACACACACACATACACACACACACATAAACAAATGTCATTAGCTGTAATTAGATTTAACAAATTCAATGCAAAGACGAGTATTTTCACGACTATGCAAGCTCAGTTGATTCAACATCAGTGAAACATTTGTGTGATATTTTTTATTTAAGTGTACAAAGTGTTGATGTTCTTTTCACATCACAGACGATCAGAAATAAAGAACAAAGATTTTGTCAGTGTTTGTGGGAACCTGGAGCTTTACAATTGAAAAATACTCAAATAAACATCCCAGATTTCTTTTTCACATGGTGAAAATTCCCTTTGACCTTGTGCTGAACACTTCTTATGAGGCTGTCTCACTGTGTGTGCATGGGTTGAATAGGTTGCGTGTGTCTTACCTTGGCATTCAGCTCATCAACTATGAAGTGACACAGTGAGGCCTTAAAGAAATACTCTTTTGCGTTATACTTCAACAGAGGATTGTCCATTGTGCTCATAGCAACCTGAAACACAACAAACAACATAATAAAACGTCTTAATGTGGAATTTTAATTAATTTTCTGTAGAAATTTCAACCTGTTTTAATGTGCTAGTGTTTAGTGTGGACGCTGTGGTGCTTTAGACTTTTGGAAATTTGACATCCTTTCAGCAAAATACTGAAAAAGTATCAAACTAATTATTTTGATGTTCATTCAAGTAACCTAAAAATTAGATGTTACATTACAAAACAATCAAGGTAATAAAAACACAAGCTACAAATGTAATAGTAATCATTGAGTGATCATTATTTGCGTTTAAGTGTATGGTGTGGTAATTATCTTGATAGTATTATAAAATCTGCTTGCAGTCAGCTGATACCTGTTCATAGATTTCAATTGCTTTCTGGTACTGCTCCAGCTGAGCGCTGTAGTGTCCCACCTTCAGGAGACATTTGTTGGCTGAGCTGAAACACAGAGGAGGGAACAAACAAGCTCATGAGTCTACTCTATGTCTTTGTTGCTCTTAACTTATTATTATATATTTTAAAAGAAAACAGCACATCATTGCATACAAGAAGCTGGAAGCACCAAATATTTCACATTTTGTGTTGAAAAATTCAAAAAAACAAAAACAAACTGCAGCTCTGATTAAATATATATGCAAGTTTATGTATTACAATAAAATATATGATCCCAAGCAGCTTAGCAACTAATGGTTCTATGTGCCTCATCAATCACTTAACTTATTGTACTCTCAATTATGTAATTTATTGTAAGAGAATTATTAATTATTAGAAGATATTCAAGAATCGGGCGCTGGTGGCGAGTGGTTAGTGCGCGCGCCCCGGTATAGAGGCTGCAGTCTTCCAAGCAGGCTATCACTTTTTGACAAATTTGACAAATAACACCCCTTGATATCTCAATATGTGTGTGTTTTCTCTATGTCTCATTATTGAGCTTTTACTGCAAATTCAACAGCACATTTACCTGTTAGACTCTTCTCCCTTGTAGTAATCTGCTGCCTGCTCATAGTGGGCGATGGCCTGAAAACAAAACAAACAAAAAACACACAAGTCAGCACCGAAGATCATAAATGTTAAGCAAATTATATAAAAAATCTGATTTAGGTAATAACATGTCTAAAACATACCTTCTCAATATCAACCAGCTCAGATTCGTAAATCTCTGCTATGGTGATATGATGTTTGGCTGCAATAGTGAACCGACCCTAGAATAATCACACACACAAACACACACACAAACACACACACACACACACACAATTACACATAGTGTGTTAGTCAGAGATAAGGCTGAATATAGCAGGGGAAGCACTTCAGTGGTGGTGGCTGTTCTTACCATGTCGGTGTAGATATCGATGGCCTGGTTTAGACAGTTGATGGCCTCTGAAAGGAGACGGATAAGGTTGGAAGGAGAAGTGTTATAAATATGAGCAAACAGGAAGGAGAGTCTGCTGAAGCCTTCTGAGTCTACTCTGACAAATTAAAACTCTCTCAGTGTGCTCCCCCTGTGACTACTAACCTGCTCACCCACAGTGTTTTATTAAGCTCATCACAGGGAGGCTGCAGCATAACCCAGATATTAGACTTCTTAGAGCAACCCAGGGACCCATTTAAATCCTCCAACTATAGCACCTCAGGGTCCTGACTCTGACTGTGGAGTGATAGAGGCTTCCCCTTTCAACACATGTGGCATGGTAGAGTCATAATTATGGAGAGAAAGAGGCAGCGAAGCACCAGGGGTGGAAGAAATACTGAAACCTTTATCCAAAGTAAAAAGTAGCAATACCAGCGTGTACAAAAACAAATCCTGCAATCGAAAACTATTCAGACTAAAGTAACATATTGCTGCCTTCAAAATACAGCACAGAAAACAATGATCACTTTCTAAATAATAGAGAGAATTTCCTTTAAACCTTTTGTACAGGGCTTAATATTTTACTTTTTATGTTAATGTGCAGGTTTTATATGATTTTACACTTAAATTCCTGTCTGTTTAATTATCCATTTATCAATTCTTATCAATCTATTCCAGATCATAATGACATTTTTGCATTTAAAAAAGAGTTCACATCTTGCTTTAAGCATCACTTAAGCTAGTAACACAGATGACGCCCAGAAACCTGCAAGGATAAGACATATGAAGGCATTTGCTTGGGCTAAAATCCAAATATGTGTTCAGGTTTAACTGTTAGACTCATAGTGTAGTAATAGTAGATTCATAAAAGGGAAATTACAAAGGATGAAAAGAATAGACAACAAAATAATTGTGCTTTTCCACAAGTTTTACATCCTTTGTGGTAATAAGAAAATGTGTGTGTGCGTGTGTGTGTGGGTGTGTGGGTTAGCAGTGCTCACCCTGTGGGTCGGCCTTCTTGTAGGCATTTCCGGCATCGACGAAGCTGGTGGCCGAGTCCAGTTTGTTCTGCAGCTGCATGTGGAGACGAGCAGCCTGACAGAACGCATTCCCAGCACCTAGACACACACACACAAAAAGTCAGTGTTACAAAAGGACAAGCTAAAAATAACATCTAGTTTGACCAAACTTTCACTCTGTATAAGTCTGTGCTCATTATTTAGTCAACACAAATCAGGCAACGTCTAAGTTTGAAGCTTTAAGTGTTGGTAATATGAAATGATCCGTGCACAGATTTAATACTTTTTTCTGTTAGGGGTGCAGTTTGTGACACATAAGATATATATTTGTGTGTGTGTGTGTGTGTGTGTGTGTGTGTGTGTGTGTGTGCGTGTGTGTGTGTGTGTGGTGAGTGTATGTGTGTGTGTGTTTGTGACCTACCGCTCCAGTTCTTTGCCATCTTAAACATGTTGGCTGCTCTGGCATATATTTCACAGGCATCCTCAACCTTATGGTTTCCCCTGTAACACAGACAAAAGCCAGACTCAAAAAAAAAGAATTGTGATCATTTTTATTTTACTTTTTTAATTTGGAATTTGACTTCCTTCTAGTTCATGAATTTGTTATCTATCTTTTGCATTCAATGTCTTATTAAATAGAAAAGGACAAAACAGAAAACAAGAAGGGAATTACTTGTAAGCTTCTATTGTATTGGCCCTTATTTGACCATTAAAAAAACCAACATATTCATCAACTAAAAACAGACTTAGCTAAACAGGGACGTGTCCTCATCTGTACAGTAGCCACAACAAATGGTAGAAAATCCCATGATCCAGAATAAAACATACTATAGGTGAAACAAATGTATTGGACTAAATAACAAGACAAAACAGAGAGAGTAATAAGTACATTGAATGACTGTTTGTATATCTTTGTTTTCACGTCTTTGTCTTTTTGTTTGATTTGAGTTTTTCTTACAGAAGGATGGCACATTGAACAACCTGTTGTGTATCATGTAATTGAAGTGCACTGGCTTTTCAATATGACAGGGTATATTGTCCACATTACCCCTAATTGGATTAAACCTGGGACAGACCCACTAAATTAAAACCTACATAAAACAGGGAGTGCCTGGGTTGTCTTTTCTTGTCCAGAAAAAGTGCTTACTTTTCACTCTGCATTGCAAACTGTCTCACTGTGAGTCTGGAGTATTTTCCAGCAGTATGCAGGACGGTGAAAGACATCATGGCAGAGGGCAGATGAGGATACAATCTCCCTGAAATTGAATGTTTTTCTTCTCCTGTGAAGGTTCTATTTGATGTTTTTTTTTTTAAATGTAGTGTGTGTCATAGATCATATTCGATCTATATAGAGCTCAGCCTGCATTTTTGATATAATGCCACGTGTCTGCAGCTTGAACTAGTTCAGACATCTGTGTCAACATCTCACTCCATGCGACAGGGCTCCTGCTTTGCAGCTCTGTTCTGTTGAGATGCCATTAAATTAGAAATGAACTGGCTTTACATTATTTGATCATGACATTTACAAAAAAACACACTTGACATAGAATCATTCAAACTACAACTAACATGCAATCTCACACAGATTTAGTAATACCAGCATATACACAATAGGAGCCCTTTACAAAATTGTTGATACATTATTTTTGTGATGGAGAAGAAACAAATGGAGCACGGCAAACATGAGTGTAAACATCGAGTCCATTCAAAGTGCACAGTGGATGTGAATGTTCATTTTTTGTAATATCATTATATTTGTTAAATGAGACAAGCAGACATTATTGAATCAATACACACTAGCTCACTGTCAATAATGAGAATCCCGCACACTGCCCAATGCTCCCAAACCAGTACTCCTTATCCACAATTCATTAAATGTTTTTATATTTGTAGTTTTTAATACTGGGATAAAAGTTATCTGCCCCAGTATCTTCAGTCAAAATGAACAAACTAATGTTCTGTGAAGGTGATGACAGTGGCTATGTTATGATCCTAACTGAATTTGCTTCATGTGGGAAAACAGATGTGGCTATTACAGCATTCAAACTTGAAGACAAACTGCAGGTTTATTACCCTGTTATTTCTCAGAAACACTGATTTAAACCCATCGTCATTGCATCATTATATTTTTTTAACTCATGCATTCATATAAGAGAAGGCTTACAATATTTAAAGGAGCTATATGTAACTTTCAAAAATACTGCCTTTGTAGTGACACGGCAGGCCGTTAGGTGAACTGCACCAGTAACCTGTCGCTCGCTCTCGCTGGCGTGCTCGTAAGTACACAAACGAGAATCATCATCGGCCGCGAAACGCTGGATAGCCTATTATGATATTTACCGGCATAATGTTTACAGAGGAGGTAAGAGGACATACACATGTGAAAGTCTGTGGAGGAGTCTGTGGCGTGCTAGAGGCCGGTTGTTTATTTGTATTAACAGATTCCATATTAGATTCATAGTCTCGGCAGGCACTACTGATGATTTCTGTAAAGGCCCTGACACACCAAGGAGACCATCGGTCCATCGGTGAGCGGTCGTCGCTCTAGTTTTTGCGGTGTGTCCAGCTCCGTCGCTACCCGTCGGCCCCAGTTGGCCTTTTTTTGTCGCCACTAGTTCTCTCTGCTGTCTGCTTGGTGTGTCAGGGCCCTAGGCGGAGTGAGGAGGATGTTGCGAACACACATATAACGTCACTTCCTGGAGCTTTGGTGTAAAAACCGACCCGGGTAAAAAATGTATACAGGCAACACAGATAGACAGTGAACATCTACTTTTTCACATCAGTTAAACGTTCGCTTAATGGGCGATAAAAAACGATTTATACATATAGAACCTTTAAATTGGTTAATAATAATAATTTGCCCGAGCAGAAATTGCTCAGTCTCCTTTGGTCTTTGAGTTTGAGCTGGTAACAGTGAGGAGGTTCCTCCCTGACGATCTCAGGCTGCGCACTGGCTGGTAATGGGACAACAAGGGCCTGATTGTATCGTGCTTTGACGACATGAAAACATGACTGATGATGGTTTGTGTGTCATTATAAGATAGCATTGATCTTATGTAAGCAGTATTCCTGAGGTGGTAATGCCATGACTGGACAACTGGGTTTGTGTGTGTCTCAAAAGTCAAATTACTGTCAAAGGTCACACCCAGGTTTCTGACATCGTGCTTCACATAAAAAGATAGAGGACCAAGGGAGGAGCAACCTATCAGGACCATTTTTCTAATGTCTGTAAAACAATTAGTGAGGTCTAAGAGGTTTGAAGAAGCCCTTTGTTCTTTGAAGCTGTGGGTCATCAGCGTAGCAGTGAAACCAAATATTGTGTCCTTGTATAATGTGGCAGAGGGAGAATGTAGAGGTTGAATAAAGTTGGTCCCAGTATCAACCCTTGAGGGACTCCACAATTCACTGTGGAATGGGGGGAAGCATGATCGTCAATACACACATAACATTATCAACCTGTAAAATAAGAGTAAAACTGCATCGGAGCTGTCAGATTTACCAACCGAGCGCTGCAGCCACTCAGTCAGAATGTATGGTCGACCGTAAATGCTGCATTTGAATCCAGCAGCACAAGGACAGAGCATATAACCAGTATCAGACATTCTTAAAAGATCATTTGTAATAAGCACAGTCTCAGACGTATACGATTGTCGTATGATGGAGCGAATATTGAGGGTTCTTTATTAGGAGTGTAATGTCAGGACTGTAAAACTGATCATTTTCATTCTCTTGATCAGTTTTCAGCTTTTAGGACACAGTTAATGTCCTCGCTGTGTTGCTTTTGTTTTTCAAATAATTGACATATATTCTACAGAAGGACTATTCAAAACATGAATGTATGAACCACAAGATACCAAAGGCTATGACTGGGTTTACCTTCCTTCAATCAATAATGTAAAGGCCTCAATTTAGACTGAGCACTCATGGTATCAATAGCCTGTTTATTCAGCCCATCAATTGATCAGTCAGCCACTTAATGAAACTATCTATCTATCTATCTCTCTCTCTCTCTCTATCTATCTATCTATCTATCTATCTACATGTCAACATCCGCCCTTCCCACACACGTCCCCCTCCCATCCATCCAAGTACAGACACGCACACACACAAAACCACGAACAAAAACCCTGCCCCCGCATCACCATACCACCACCGACTGATTTCCCCCGCACCCCGTCCTGTCTGTCTCCCCTATCCGCCTCCCTGCATCCCCTGCCCCGGTCTCACGCTCAGTGAAAGCCCGCTCACTTCTCCGCAGCAGCAGCAGCAGCAGCAGCAGCGAGAAACAGGAGGAGAGGAGGCGAAATGCCACATTAACATATTCCTGCGTGGTAGGCCACGACATGCAGGCCTCATTATCTGCGATGACAGTTCATATTCAGGCGTCAAAAAGGTGCGCTATATGACATATCCTCCAGAGGACACAATGTCACGTTAAAGCTCATAAAGGAGGCTTATATATGGAAAATATAGCAGGAAAAAGCCCAAAAGATACGAAATACGACAGTTCAGGGGTTAATCAGGCCTTTAAAGCCCATCATTTAGCACTGCAGAAAATACAATTGCATTGTCAGAGGCTTATTATAAAATAGATTAGCGAGATTTCTCCGTGAAGAAAAGCAGGAGAAGAACCCTGCAGGCTTTAGTAGGCCCTACATGCACGAGTCCATACCCCATGCTAAAAAAAAAAAAAAAAAAAAAAAAAGAGAGAGAGAGAGAGCGAGGTAAACAGACACAGAGAATGAGAGCATCTTTTACCCGAACATTCCCCCGAGGAAGGATCCGGACGCTTTGACCTTCTTGTCGGCTTCAGCCATCAGCTGCATGGCCTCCTTCTCTTTGCCGGAGTTGTCCATGGCGAGCTGGGTCTGCCGCTGGAGGAGCGATGGGAGCAAAACAGGCCGATGTTCCGCAGTGGACGGAGAGGGAAGCAAGCAGAGCAGACGAGAGGAGGAGGAGAGGAGAGAGAGACGTGTATCTGCTGGTGCTGATGCTGGGGAGGCTACAGCTCTTGCTCTACGGAGAGAGAGAAAGGTCTTTCTCGGCTTGCTGATACCACCTGCTGGGTAAAACAGGAACAGCAGCGTAAAATAAGAAGAAAAAAAAGCGTATCCTCACTTCGCTTTGGTGACACATTTCATGTCTCAAAGTTGTGAGTAATCTATTTTTTGAGTACAGCCTCGTGTCAGATTGATGGGAGTTGATTGAATTTTTTTATAGGACAACTTATAAAACAATAAAACAACCAATGCATGCGTACCTCAGTGCTGTATTTTCTTTTATAACAGACCTCAGTGGCAACATGTTTTTAATAGGAACTATTTCTTATGTTAAAGTAAAGTATACTAGTAGACTACCATATAAAACAAAAGGCTATACAATTAGTTCACATTGCCAAAGTGTGAGTGGATTGTGATGTAACTTTAATAATGAGACACTGAGACCATATTCTCTTTCTAATTCTCTTTGCACATGCTTCTTACTGCTTTCCCTTTTTTCTTTTTGTGGTTGGGATGGGGGATCTCTTTACTGGCCGCTTGTCCTTTGATAGGGCACATGTATTTTGTTTTTTCCTTCATTTTGTTTATTTTCCTTATTATTTGTTTAAGTATTCATCGATTTGTGTATTTATTTTGCTTGTTTCATTGTAAAGCACTTTGTAACATGTTCTTGAGAATCACTATAAATACAGTTATCCTTCCTCGTTTCCCAGAACAGCTTTGGATTTATTTCTTTGTGCTAAATTTGCCTGTAAAATCTAAACTCTGTAACATTACATGTGTATTAAATTAGCCTTGCCTTGGTTCAGTTTGATTTTGGCAAACAAAAGGTAACAAAATTATTTGTTACTTGCAGCCCTATGAATGTTTGAGCATCAAATTAATGCTGAGTTCTACCACTCAGGTAGGTTTATTAAAGCTTGCCTTCCGAGGTGTAAAAACAAATTACAAGCTGTAACACAGACATATATGAAGTATGACCTTATCAAAGCAGCAATAATAGACATTTTAAGGAAAAGGGCAATTGACTGAATTGAACTCACCTGTGTGTAAAATGGGGTACTATTCCTCTGTTCTCTGTGTTGCAAGACTAAAACAGCTACAATTCACAAACAAACAAAGAAAATACAGATGACCAGAGATGATCATGAAACAAATTCTACAATTAACAAAGCAAACTTAATCTATCTAATCTAAAATGGTTACTTGTAAATATCAATTTTCACCACAGGTGTTGCCAAAAAAAATCACAATATCTTTTAGTTTTGCTTTTAAATAAACTACTTTTAACAAGAATATAATAAGAAGGGCAGGAAAATGCAATGAGGCAAAAAAAAAGTAAAAAGTGTTTTGGCAAGGTACATAAACAGACAAACAGAAGACCACCGACAAGCAAGCAAGAAAAAAGCACTTTGATCATGTACATGGAACTATTCATCAACATGTCAAACTGTGAATGACATCAGAAAGCTGTAACTTCCAACAAGTCAAACGTTGAAGAGACAGAGCATGTCTCAGCTTGAAAACCCTCCTCCACGGTGACAGGATGCTGCGTCTCTGTGAAGGACCTCCTTATCCTGCTCACACACAAAAACACAACCACCAGCAAGTTTTGTCTAAAAGGAAAAGGGTTTGTGTTGATGGGACAGACAACAGCAGTAATCTCCTCTTAAAAGTTAAAAAGTGGAGATCTTTGTAGAACCAGGAACATAAACTGATAACACCTCGTTTTTTGATCAAATATTTTTAATAGTCTTTGATTTAAAATAGCATTCAGAAAAACCAAGAAACAAATCACCTGGCAGAGAAATCCAAGACGATAAAGCATGCTCAGTTTGATCATTAAAGCAAGTGTGCGTTCAACAAGTCATTTTGTTGGAGAACCTCAGCCACTCTGCAGACTTAAACATGATCCAAACAGATAATTTCATCTGAAGTGGTGACAGAATATTGAGGTACTCTAAGTTTAGCAAACAGAGTTAGCAGCTTAGTCTAAAATATTGCCAATGAAATTGCAGTGCAGGCTACCTTTAAGAGGTCAGGTGCAGGCCGTGGCCAAGATTGTTCGATCTTTATCGGTTCCCTGCAAAAAGGTTGTTGAACACAGCTTAAACCATAGATGTCGAAGAAAAGCAGGAACATGGAAAATATTCCACCAATATTTTCTGGAAGATCACTGTACAAAGAGTGATGAGCGGCATCCATTGTACATTTGAATTTGTTTGTACAAAACTTTGCACTCGTAAACAGTTATATAAAGAATTCTCACCCTTGTTCCTTACTGATAATCATGAAAATAACAAGTAACAAATAAATAGGTCATCAGAATGTCAAAACAGCTTTCACATCAAAACAAAGAAATCATGCAGACTTGAGGCTTCTCCACACCTAACAGGACATCTATCTGCCCCAACGTTAGTGCAGCAGTAACGAGGGACCCGGTGGGATGTCACTGAAACCAGTCAGAAAAGGATTCTTTTACAAATAACCAAATTCAGGTACAATGACAAGATTTTATTACCTCATCCCTTAACATATCTGGGATGATAATCCTCCTCATTTCTTCGAACATCGGTGAAGAAAAAGCCAATTTGTCAAAAAAATTATCTAACAGTCATGCTAGATTATGTTTAATAAAAATAACTTAACAAAAATTGAGATTACATTTTCCCCCAAAGAATATGCATAAATAAATAAATAGATTAGTGCATAATCAAACTGTTGAGAACTGAATGAATGATCCAGTGGTGGACCACAGAATAAATCGTACAAAATACAATTTAAAGACAAGTCTGTGATGATCCTGTTGTTTTATCCTCTGTTATCTAAATGACTTGTTGTATAGAGGAACTATCTTGTATAAAAACAGGTCAATAAAATACCCTTGAATTAAATTATACATGATAGCTTATTCATTAATGCAACATAAAACCATTAATATAAAATGTGTATCTTCCTTAATCCTGAAAAGTAAACTACATTCACAGTACTCTTGTTTATGTTGATATCTCACTGTCTTGCAATGGTTTGAAATGTAAAATGAAATTCACTTTTCCCATTTTGAGCTCAGCAACAACTGGTGGATAAATTCAGGTGCAGAACAGTGAAGACAGGAGTAAGTTCTCCTTCCATGAACCCACTGACATCCAGCAAAACCGAGCGGAGTGCAATGTGTGCATCTACGAGAGTATAAAGACAGAGCACTTATAATATAATGATACAGTGAAGGTACCAGCAGTGCCCCATGGAACTAGAAGAGACGGTTACTGCCTCCTGGTATTAGACTGTAAGCTCTGTCAGTGTTACACAGAGGACGTTAAAGGACCTGTGAGGAGTTTTTATGTGGTTATAATACTGAAGCCTCTATATGACTAATAAAAGCAAACATCAGGGACAAAATGTATTTGTTCTATATACAGTTGTTATGTTTTAAGTCTAGCTGCTGCCAAAGGGTAGCTGTCAAGCGAGGCAATTCCCTGCTTGCTGCTGAAACCTTAGTTCAGAATTTTCCAAGGAACAGATTCATAATGTGCGTTATCATTGACTGTCAAAGTGAGCAAGGATGAGATTTTTCTCCGGAAAACATCACTTACATTATACACGAAGGCTCACAGGACAAGATCAGCAAAGAGATAAGTCGTAACCCTTTGTCCACAGGAGGCGCCGAAACAAAAGTTCCTCACAGGAGCTTTAACCTAATGTCGATTTTTGTTGTTGTTTTTGTTGCATTTTTTTCGGTCTTAGTTGTTTTTCAGTCAGAGTTTATATGATTAGAGCTATATAAATAAAGTAAATGTGAATTGAGTTTAGTTGTCCTAGCAACCACCATAGCTTACTCACTAAAAAAAACCAGAAAAGTGCTGAGAAATTGTTTTTGTAGAGTCTATCCATGTGCATATAAAATACAGACAGATGTATGTATATATAGGTAGATAGATAGATAGATAGATGGATAGATAGATAGATAGATAGATAGATAGATAGATAGATAGATAGATAGATAGATAGATAGATAGATAGTTAGATGGATAGATAGATAGATAGTTAGATAGATAGTTAGATAGATAGTTAGATAGATAGATAGATAGATAGATAGATAGATAGATAGATAGATAGATAGATAGATAGATTTTTCATGCAGTACAAACTGTCGGGTAGTTGTCCTTCAAATAAACAGAAACTAAGGTTAAATGAGTTCTGACTGAATGCTGGCAAACAGCAAAGTGCATGCTTGAATTCAATTTCAAAGACAATCATCAAAGTGTTCTTCCATTAAAAACAAAAATAACAGTCTTTAAAATCTTCTCTTTTTTTTTATCCCTCTTACGTCCTTGTGTTTGGATCTTTAGCACTTTCCTCTCTCTGCTACCATCCATTCTCCCTCCGCATGCTCCCTCGCCCCTCAGTCCTCCTCTGACAGAGTTTCGTGCGGTGTGGATGGGCGGGACTTGCTGTGACCTCTCACTTCTGCCTTCCTGTCCTGCAGGAAGTCTTCGATCTCTCCAGGCAAACAGTGGAACTTCTCCTGGAAATCAGCCTCCACCACTCCTTGCAACTTGAGACAGAGAGGAAGAAAAACGGTTGACGCTGAAAACTGATCACATTCAATTTACGTTGCTCCTGCTACACACTAACCATAGATTATAAACCCAGAACCAGTTTAAGTTGCTGCACATGAAACAGTTCACCCTTGTTTATTTGCTACTGGGGAGACAGGTACATTCAGAATGGCAACCAGCTGTTGTCAACCATGCTGCCAACAGTTTAACAGCTCCAAAATGGCAGCAAGGGGGCTGGTTACATCACTCAACACCCTGTGTTAACGTCAGCACCGATCTCAAAATGTGTGGGAGTGGAGGCACAGATCGCAGAGAACAGCTTGGACCCCCCCCAAAACAAGACATTTCTTCTTCATCTAGTGACTGAAGCGGGAAATAAAGGAACTTTGTAATGTACAGACATTAACTGCAAGCTTAAAATATAATCTAAATTGGTAGTTTACCTTTGGTTTCAGGTCCTGTATCTGCTGCAGGAGCTCGTTCTGCTGCTCCACCAGCTGATCATGGCGCTTTGCTTGAGTTTCCTCCAGCTGGAGAAAGAAAAACAGGCAGGCAGAGAGAAAAGGCAGAAATAGAGGCATTACATTTAAATAGCAGTCCCTGCAGATTTAAAAACAAAACAATCCTCCCCCACGGAGGCCAACATACTCCATCCTCCTCTCACCCGCTTTATGTTCTGGACGACTTCATTGACGTAGGACTTATTGATCTCAATCTTCTCCCTGGAAACACACAGTCAGATGGGGGTTGATGTTGAGCAGAATATTTTTTTTCTCTCCTGACAAGTCTAGCTGGATGGATTAGTGCTGGAAGTAGACGAGGAGCTACAGGAGGTGTCTAGGGCGCAGTGAATTTGTATCAGTATGTGTGTGTGTGTGTGTGTGTGTGTGTGTGTGTGTGTGTGTGTGTGTGTGTGTGTGTGTGTGTGTTTATGGTTCATACTCTTCAGCCAGATGTTTCTCTTTGGTCTTCGCTTGGTTGATCTTCTCTGTTCTCCTTCGATCCATCTGCCTCTTCAGCTCTTTTTTCTCCCTACGGCAGTAAAGAAAACATCAGAGCAAGTGTAGTAGGAGGTAAAAATGTAAAAAAAAATAACACACAGAGGTATTTTAAAATGTTGAAAATGGTCGTATGTCTAGCAACTGGTAGTCTAAAAATGTGTGTTAACAGAAAACAGTGGCAAAAGAAGCTTGCCTGCTGACCCTGAAAAATTCTATGAAGTCTCCTCCAAATACAAAATAAAAAGCACAACATTAAAGTTGTTTAAGAAAGTGAAACCTTGTGCAATAAAGGAACATCAGAGTAAAAAAGATTACCTTTATGTAATCCAAAGGCTTCCCTGTCAAAGTCAAAGTTGTCTGCTACGTCTCAGTTTTACAGGCCGCTCAAAAAAACATTGTTTTTTTTAACCTTTAAAAATATTTATCATGTCATGTTATTATCTCTTAAGTGGGCACTGCAGCATTTATCAAGACATGTTATGAAGGCGGCACTTAACAAAGGTGATCTTTTCGTAGTTCCCCACAGAGTTTTGACATTCTTCTGGAATTTTAGTCAAAGATTTGGTAACTCACTTGTCAGATATGTCTTTGAGTTTCTTCATCTGTGTGTTGTGACTTTCCTCAGCCAGACTGCTCAGCCGCTCTGTCAGCTGAAACAGAAACTTTGTTTTAAGCCGCTGATCACAGTGTCCTGGGCTAAAGTCAAATAATGACTGCAGAAAGCTTGACTTTAGGTTTCTAATGTTCATAACTCTATTATGATCAACTGCCAACCAAAGGGAGAAGTAAATAAGTTCTAGGTAACTTTCGACTGAGGGTTAAAGCACCAGCAGTTTTTTTTTAAATTACCATTTTAATGTGTTCTCTCTGCAGATATTTCTGACTGTAGTACTGCTCCTGCCTCAAAGTGAGGAGCTGCTGCTGCTGTTCGTCTCTCAGCTGCTGGAGCCGTTCCTCTTTCTCGCTCTCTGAACACGAGCCTCTAATGAACAAACACACATCAATAAATACTCAGATTTGACTTACACAAAAAAACACTGGGACAGTTCACTTGTTAACTCATACATTGACATGATTATCTTCATGTTGACTCAATTTTAGACAAAGCAAGAGAGGACACATGATCATACGCTGGTGTACCTGCTCTTACTGCACTGTCTTGCCGTCTTCTTGTACTTGTTGTTGATCTCTCGGAGGAGCTCAGAGGTTTTCTTCTGGTGCCTCCTCACTAACTCCTTCAGCTCTTTAAACTGGCGTCTCTGCTCCTTCTGGTAAACCTTCGACTGCTGCAGACTCTCCATGGTGCATGATGGGACATCTGGTACCACAGGTATGCATCATGGTTTAATTACACCTTTCTCTGGTGTTTATTTCACTGTTCTGTTGAAACTTGGAGGTCTTAAGGCAATCGCCACGAAAAAGCTCTTGCATTTTTTAATGCAAAATAAAGGACAAGCATTAATGCAGCCCATTCTTATAGATCATACTGTTCAGTCTGTCATTCTCTGAACCTTGACTCTCTCTTTTTGTTTTCTTTACTTTCTTATATTCATATATTATTATGGGCTGATACATCAAACTTCCTCACATCTACAATTCTAATAATAAAAATGTCATGGACTTGCGTTACACTGGTTATTTAAACAATGATTTGAAAACAATCTGAAAATACTGACCTATCAAAACACTTGATACCAGATCTTCACTCTTGGCCACTGGTTTGGCTGTTTCTAAAATGCAGAAAAGACATAACCAACGATTATCTATAACAATAAACAAATGGCATGCCTACAGTACTGGAGCTTTAGAAAAAACATTTAAACCATCATATTTAAGATGCAAAATGAGTGCTTCAATGCTACCTGTCGTAGCTGCTTGCTGATTAGCTGTAGTGACTTTGGGCGTGGTGGTGATTGGGGTGTGGCCTGTAGGGCCAGGGGCGGGGCTGAGTCCATTCTCAAGTGGAGCTGATTTAACATCGTTTTTGCGCTCTGCAGTGGTGTCTGCCTCTTCCTGAGTAGTAAAAGCAAGCAGGGTTAGAGCCAGATCTTCTGCCTTACAATGAAAAGAGAGAAACAACTGTCGACACGTGGCTGACCTCGGCCTGGGTTTCCTCCTCCACATCGTCCAGCGTCAGAGCTGCCAGCTGTTTGGACCTCTGCTCCAGAAGGTTGACATATCGGATAGGGTTGGACAGAGCTTCTATCACATCTACAGAGGAATTATATAGAAACATGATACATAAAGCTGAACGTATACCATTCTTTGTACCTGTGTTCTTGAGATAAAACATCCTTATTGAGGATCCTTGGTAAAATTTTTTGAGTTGTTTAAATGTTTTACTTTTACAGTCTATCCTTTTATTTCACAATTCACTCGTCATGTTTAAATTAAAAACATGGGGGAAAAAACATGGAAATGATCCTCTTTTTGTGTGTAATATCACCAAAAGGGAGAAGTTTGACTTGGCAGAAATTTGTACCTGCAAAGGTGTCAGGTACGTAATCTTTGACCTCAATGTAGACAAACACAGCCGGTAGAATCAGAGACTGGTTTTTCTCATTCCTCAATCCGATGTATCGGTACCCTATAGGAGAAATACAAAAAACAACAGACTCAGATGTCATTGTCCATTGGTTTCGTTAGGTTGCACTATATTTAAAGAATCTGCTAGAAACGTTTTAAAAGATAAATATGTAACTTATTTTGCACAACCCGTGAATTGAAAACATTTCCAGAATTGTGATATTTTTTAAAGCAGCAGCACATTTCTGACAGCTGTTGCAAACAGCAGGAGCCAGGATGTGTCTCCCAGGAGGTCACCTCATCTCAAAAGCACAGTGTGTTATTTAACAGATACTTTTGTGGATTTGATTTTCAAATAGGAATAAAAGGAAACATACATGCAAAAACTTATACATGCATACATGTATTAAGCAGGGGAATAGGAATATAAAGTTTTAGTAGTTGCAGGAAAAGACAAAAGACATGTCATAATTCTAGTTCAGGAGGGATTCAGCAATATTACTCAATAATGTAGGTTTTCTGGTAAACACTAGTGACGAGAGAGTGAAATGTCCACAAAGATCCTGGGACATGTAGTCCTCAAATACTCAGATCAAAAGCAGTTATGAATGAAATGGGTTGAATTAAATGTTACGAGAGTAATTACCTGGTCTTATTGCAGACACTGGAATAATCCGATGACCTATAAACTTCCCTCCTTCCTCAAAAGCCGCAATTCTCAGAGAGGCCAAAGTCGGAAGAATCACCTGTCAGAAAGGTAAAGTCACAGAATTTAGTTTGTTTTATCATTTTGTTAAATCCTGCAATAAGTCTCTCTTCTGTATCTCGCCTTTTTGAAGACAACTGGCTCTTCATCCCACACTGGGTTGACGGCGTTGTTGTTCTGAGAGGTTTTTGTTTTCAGTGCTTTCCTCCTGGTGTCTGCAGGAAGTCCAAACATCTCTATCTCCACATACACGCCCACCCGCCGCTCAGTCAGAAACTGTCCTGAAATCACCTGCGAAACATAGAAGAAACAATCAGATAGTGCCTATACTGACAGAATATGCTGAGGATGCTGTATGGTTACAACGCATTTTAAGGAAACAGCTGGAGTTGTACCTTCACAGAGAGGGTGTTAGCCACGATGCCGTCCACTGTGTTTTCTGCGAAGGGGTCGAAATGTTTGTCATGCCGCCTCATGAACTCAGGCTTCAGTCTGTAGCCGCTCCGCCCGTTGTACTCAAACATGAAGAGATTCAGCTGGGTGGAGAAATCTTGAGAGAAAGATGAATCTTTGATAAGTTGAGGGCTCCAAAGGATTAAAGCCCCACTCCAGGGGCTTATTTCTTTATACATATTTTTACATGAACTACAGAATAAAGATACAAATGTTTAGAGATATGATGAAGAATTTCGTATCACTAAAAGAGAAGAGAACAGATAAAGAAGAGAACCCCAAACTAAATAGCAAAAACAACAAATAAAACAAGCAAGAAAAATAGCATATATGAAAGCCGGACTCACAAAAAAGGTGAAAATTCAAATAGATAAACATGCACCTTGGCACAAGAATAGTTCATCCAATTCACATAGGTCTGCACACCTATTCACTTTCCTTCCTTCCCTTCAAATACTGGAGTATTTACAAAACATATACAAGTCCTGTCCAGCAATACATTATGAGAAGTCACTTAATTGTGTTCTCAAAGTGAAGACATTTAAACACGTTAAAAAAAAGAAATATGGTGTATGATTTTTGTAAAAACTACAAGTCAAAAGTCAGTGTCATGTTCTGGAGAGAAAAAATACAACTTTATGACTTAATTCAGTGATTGTGTTGAAACTGGCTCATACTTTACAGTTAAAATATTGTCTGGTTTGGCCTCTGATGTCCTCCGGCTTGATGTTTTAGGGTGCTTCTGAACACTGGGAGTAGGAGGCATTTGAGGCTCAGGACAGTGTGGAACCCGCCTGGGCCAGTCTGGGGACTCTTACCGATAGTTTGGTAGTTGAGAGCGACAAGCTGACAGCCGGCGTTCCAGAAGAGCTGAGGCATGAAGTTGGAAGAGTCGACTCTGGTTCCTTTAGGATAGATACGACTTAACTGGGATTTATTATATCTGGTTAGTGTAAGGTTAAGAACAATAACAGGATTGGTTTAAAATGAAAAAGAATACAACATGATGTAAAAGAAGTACAATAAAATGTAGATACCACCACTTCTTCTACATTTATATAATATACATATATATATATATATATATATATATATATTCTATTAACATTATACCTGAGAGTCACTGGTACATAGACTGAGATAACCCTGCTGTTATTGAAATTAAAATTAGACAGATTATTGCAGGTTTCTACACAAATGAAGCATCAGAAGCTGGAAAAAGAGCACAGAGAACAGAAGTGGTTGCCATGGTGTTGTTCAACTGTTGTTACTGTTGCCAAGGATACTCTACAAACTCCACTGGTGACTTTGTAAGGTGCTCCAATGCTTTGGTCTCCACAAAAGATGACATGTGGTAACAGCGGGCTGCCTCTGCATACACAAACACACACACACACACGCGCGCACGCACACACACACACACACACACACACACACGCACACACACACACACACACACACACACACACACACACACACACACACACACACACATTTTCTGGCAATTGTTATCATGACTTTCTCATTCTCTTTGCATAATATTTGAAAAATTAATTCTTCCTTTAAAGGCAGAAAGATTTTGCAATGTTAGGTAAAAAGGAAGTACCTATATTTGCATGCAGTGTTAAAAAAATTAAATATGTCAAATGACACAACAGAATTTCAATACTGTTCAGTTACAAATTTAAAGTTAACATTCATGGGCTTGGGCTATTCTTGTGAGGACATAAAAAGTTAGAAAGTGAAATTAGTTCTACTGAAAATTTGAAAAGTAAACCGACTCGATGTCAAAAAATGTCTCCTTTGACATTTGTCAACACATATGTTCTAAACTTAGTATTAGTATTTCTTCTAATGCATTAAAGATCGCATATTATACTAACTCCACTTTACAGTGTTTTCTAATACAGTATGTGTCCCTAGTCTAAAAAAAAACAGATTAAGAAAAGTCCATCCTCTCCATCTTTTCCCTGCTCCACTTTTCAGAAAATGTGTGCTCAAACAGGCCATTTGGAGCTCTTCCCTTTGTGACATCACAAAGGGTAGTAACCCCTCCCCCAAGTGGTTGACACTCCCAAAGCTAGGAGTTTGTTGTGTACTCTGAGTCTACCCTTCCACTGTAAACAACAGGGCATGGTGCTAGAAAGCCTGAGCCACCCAAGCCCTTCAAGAGGGCGGCGCGTCGAACACAGCTCACTTCCATTTAAAGCTATAGACACAGAAACAACCTGTTCTGAGCAGGGCTGAAATAGAGGCATTTATAGGCATGATAAAATACAGGATCAGAGTGGATTTTTTGCAAGAAACTTCCCAGACATGTTTTGGGGACCTCTGAGACTTATTTAAACTGGTTGAAAAGGAGGATAATATGTGACCTTTAATGTTAAATGTGGAGATGAACTCTGAAAAAGGTTGAGCATATTTTAACAATTTCGTAAAGGACTGTGTGTAATGTTTTTTTCCCATTCTGGGTCAATCTGCTGCTTAATCCTTGCATTAATGTATGGATTATTTTAGTTTGGAATTATTAGGGAATTAGGGAGAATGCCGTCACAGTGACTGGGAACACAGAGTGAATGTTCACATTTGAGAAGATTGCTCCCCAAAAGGACAAAAAAGTTGCCAGTTAAATTCTTTGTCAACTAACTAGTTGAATGTTTAATTTAATATTTTTCTTCGGCTGTACTTTTGTAAACAACCGGGAAGTTTAATTATATCAAAACATCTTGTCCTATCATTTCGTTATAGATTTTGTGTATAAAATTGTATGTTGTCATGAAATTAAAGCTTAAAAACAATGGTTCAGGAAGAGAATTATGATTTTCCAAAACCCTGTTGTTTTACAATGTCAGAGCCCGTCAGAGGGTCGCCTCGACATGAAATGTTGCTCCTCAAAGAACGAGCTAAGGCGTAAGATGAAATTGAGGGAATTTCCATAACTGATCTTAGACTGTTTTTGCAGAAAGATAAATAATCATTTAAATCTGAAGGATAGTGTCAAGTGGTTCTGTGCAGCTTATCTTACTCTTTGAGGCTTCAAAGGAGTTGAACTTGGTTGGCTGGACGTAGTTGACCAGAGTGGACATTTCCTCTGTGGCCACTGCCTCCCGCTCCGCTGAGCCCTGAAACAAACCACCAGAATACAGTCAAACATATGTATATCAGGGTGCTGGGTTTACTGGTTGTCCTGGGTGAATGTTGTGGAGGAAACATCAGTTGTCAGTTCAATGCAACAATGTGTACACAGAGCACACACACATGTACTCCTGAGTTTTTAGCCCTGAGTGACAAGAACAAGCACCCTTACTTTATTCTACTTTATCTTTTTTTAATTTTGGTATTTAATATTGTATATGTAGTCTACCTTGCACTGTCTTAGCTTCTCCTTATTTCTGTCGACATGCTACTGATATGTGCTTTTGAATTGCCTCCTGAGGACAAGTAACGTTTTTTTTAATTTGAAGTCACTTGAACTCTCCTGTCAAAAAAGTACAGAAAGAGGTGATACTGAAGCGTTTGTATGTACAGAATGAATCAGTGTGCAGGGCAACATTAGGAAGAAGTAGCATGTTTTACGCTGCCCTGCGTAATTTAGGGGTCCAAATGGGTCCGCTCCTCCTTTTATCATCTAAGGAATATAACTAAACTCAGACCGGTTGTGTCCAGAGTTGAGCTACAGATGATTGTTCATGCTTTTGTTTCATCAAGGCTTGATTATTGTAATTCTCTGTTTACATGTCTTAGTGTCAGTTCTGTGAACCGCCTACAAGTTGTCCAAAATGCTGCTCCTAAGCTTTTGACAAGTTCATCCCAAAGGGTCTCACGTGACATCTATCCTGAAGGCTTTACACCGGCTCCCCGTCAGTTTCAGAATCCAGTTCAAAGTTCTTTGTGTTCAGAGCCTTGCATGGTCAAGCCTCGGCTTATGTCACTGAGCTGCTGAGGCCTTATAACACCAGCAGGTCCCCTAGGTCCTCTGACCAGGGTCTGCTGGCGGTTCCTCACACGAGGCTAAAAACCAAAGGAGACTGTGCCTTTGAGGTTGTGGCACCTACATTTTGGAACTGTCTTCCCCCAGAACTGAGAGCCCTGACCTCTGTGGAAACTTTTAAAAAGCAGAGAAAGACCCATCTGTTCAGACTTGCCTTTGTTTGATCTGTCTGTATTTAATTTAATGTGACTGTCTGTTTGTATTGTCTCTGTTTTTTTTTTTATTGTGAAGCCTGCTCTTGAAAGGTGCTATATACAGTAAATCAACTTTACTTACTTTCTTAACTGTTTGCATACTGTATGCACAGTAAATGTTCTGTACTACTGCAGTATGTGCAGTACAGGTATAAAGTAAAGCAGGGAACATCTCTTGTTCAAAGGCATCCCTGTAGTTTATTTTAATGTCCATTGTGAATCCAACAACATTAAAAGAGATCAATGAATAGTCATTAGACATTTTTGTTAACTCTAACTCCATTAAACCCAAAACAAAAAATTAAGAGACATTTGCAATAAAAAACAGCAACAACAAGAGCCCATCCGATTAATTGGCGAGCCGATAATATCGGCCGATATTAGCATATCCAGTGACTATCGATATTGGCTAATTTTATCGCAGATATGCGCAAATATTACTATATTAATTCACCAGTTATATATAATTCAATTTGAGTATCATTGAATTACCCTAGCAGTTGTCTTCACCAGCAGAGTGTGCTTCATGGATTACAACAAGCATTATCCCCCTCCAGAGTATCAAGCAGTGATGTACGTACATGAGAAGTTACTTTCCAGTTGAGTGACCATCTTTTCTACATTATATATCTTTTCCACAAGTGTTTGATAACTGCATTTGAGGGATCAACACAATACATGTGTCTATCTATATCTATCTCTCTCTACAGATCGAACAACAGACCTAAGAAAGATATCGGCCTATATAGAAGTCCCACTATGCCGTGCGTTCCTGTGATGTGATTGTGTCTGCACTGAGCTCGGGAAATGAGCGTTTAGTTTTGCTGCTCCCTCTGCATGAAACTTTCTCCAAAATGACTTGAAAATGGCAGATCTCATTGCACCTGAAGCCTTTGGCTCGATCAGTGGCTGTGTTTTTGGAATTGTAATTTGTGATCACAACTCCGCACTGTATCTGCAAACCAATTGGCACATGGTAAATGTTTTTTTCTCTTAATTTACTGTTTGGAAACAATGAAGCATGTGATATTTATTATGACGTTTGCTGCTGCCCTCTAGGAAAGGTCACCCTTGTGAAAGAGCTCTTGATCTCGATGAGTTAATTACCTGGTTAAATAAAGGTTTAATAAAAAAAGAATAAAAAAATGGGTATCGGAATCTTTCCTCCCCAGTATCTGTATCAGCCCCAAAAATCCCATATCGGTCAGGCCCTATCAACAAAAAGAACAACAATAACAACAACAACAAAAAAAAGAGAACTAATCAAACACGCTGCACAAACAACAGTAGAAGCATCAACGCAGGACAACCACCGACAACAGGAACATTTAACGTTTACATGAAGAACAATGACAATGGAACAAAGAACAAACAGAATAAACAACACTCGTAAACAAACTACAAATGGCGACAACAGTGACGTCACCACTGACCTTTTTACCATCATCGTCATCATCATCATCATCTTCCTCACTCTCAGCCTCCATCTCTGTTAAAATTAAAGTTAAACAAGTCTCAAGAGCCTCGTCTCTCAATCTCTTCTTCCTCCTTTTTTTCGCCCCAAATATTGGCGCAGAAGAAGATCAGTAAACAACTCAAGCCTGAGTGGTCGGGGGCCCGTTTCTGAAAGAAGGTTTTGTGCAAACTCTGAGTCCGTTAACCCTGAAATGAGGGACACTCTGGGTTATCCGTTTCAGAGGGGGAGGTCACTCAAACCTGAGAAAGAGGGGTAACTCAGGGGTAACTTTACGTCTGAGTGAGTTACTATGGTAACTGAGTCTGTGAACCTAACCTGGTCAGGAGCAGGTTTTCTTCAGTGAACCCCCGAGTTTCTCTCGGTCTCCTTCCTCTTTCAGAGCCAGAAACGCTATTTCATTTCCTCATTCTTTCAATCAGTCCGTATCACGCGCGTGTTAGTGAAGATTCACTTGTTGTCTGAATAGAAATCCAAGTTGTTTTAATATGATATGTTAGGTAGGCAATACTACAGCGTATAAAATGAACTATTTTATCGACCATGGCATGTTTTTTAGTCTAGCCTCGTAATGAAGGGGCTTCATTACTTTGCAGGGAATAAGACCCTGCATTAACATCAGGAGATGTTAATTTAATAAGGGCTCATTAATAAACTAAACAGGATAAAAATCACCTGTCTTCTGCTGTATTTCATCTTAATGGAATTAAATGTTGTTTGAATGTTTAATAGGCCTACAATTCCACCAGTTTTGACCTGCAATATTATAATTCTGATTACATATTAAATGAATAGATTTCATTACGCACTGACGCGAGCAGCTGTTTTCTCTTACACCACTTTTCTCTCCTTTGCTGCTGTTCGCCGTATGTCCGCATGAAGATATGCTATATTTCGAGATGGTTAAAGTAGGAGGATCTCTTTTTTTGTCACCTGTTGCCATGGTGAATCGTAGAATCGGGGCTCCATTCATGGTGGCTTTTTATCGTCGTGGTGCACGCGCTGAACACCGAGGGGACCTACTTAGAGTTGATTTAACAAATTCAAATCTGCTGATTTGGAACCGAAAACTCAGAGTTCCCCATCTGAGAGTAAATCAACTCAGAGCTCAGGGTTAGACTGAGGGTTTGTTGAACCTTCTTTAAGAAACGGGCCCCAGTTGATACTGTGATACAACAATGTCAGATCATAATACAAACACCTCCGTTTAAAGAGTGTTACCCAGAAGCTTTAATAAATACACAAAAATATATTTGGGAGACTTCATGCAACCACATATCAGTGCTCCGATTTATTAAAAAACAGCAGAAATAAATCAGACTAACAGCCAAACAGAGGGATGTCGTTTTTTTTAACAACTCGCTTCTTAAAGTACTCAGTCTGTGATTATCCAGCCCACTCAAGCATTCACTGCCTGCAGGGTCATGGTCAGAGTGTGTGTATGTACTTCAGCACTGCCACCACTCTGCTCTTTGTGTACCGTGCAGGCCGCACTCCCAGACCAGTTTTCAAGATTTGCACATCAAAGTTTCAATAAGGCTCTTAATTTCCCCCTGCACCTTCTGTTTAATCTCCGCTCTGAGCTTCAGATCTCTTTTGGGAAGTCTGCTCCTTATTGACACATCCCTGATGAGGTCCAGAGAAAAATCAAGAACAGCAGTGAGCGCATGAAGGAGCAGATATGGTGCCTGTCCGAAATGAGGACAGAGCTTGAGGCTGAGTAAAGGAGTTGTTCACTTGTAAGGAGACTTCCAATCACAAAAATATGAAAACAATGATGTAATATGACCATACAGTACGATTTCACTTCTAGGATTTCTAGGATTTAACTTACAAAGATTTTTTTTAGCTAAATATGTATTAAAAGTTTTATAAAGTAAGTTTAGTTTAGTTTTATAAAGTAAAATGCTGATAAAACTTTGGCATGAATTCATTTCAGCCATTTGAGTTCTGTAAACCAAAGAACCATGTCGTCATTATATTTTGTATTGTATTTTGATGTAAACAATGTCAATTTGTCACAGCTGAACACATCCTCATGCCTTTGTTTCTTACCTCCTGTGATGTTGCTAGGCGACAGTGGTTCGCTGGTTTGATTGGCAGGCTGGTCGATCAGTCTTTTAGTGTCTGTGTTATTGGAGGGTTTGTGTGATTTCTTGTTTTTAATGAGGATTTTGCCCATCAGCTCCTGAGGACTGGGCAGGGGGACGCCCGACTCCAGCTACAAACACACACACACACACACACACACACACAAACACACACACAAACACACAGTTAAAGGGGACACTTTCTAGTTATACTAAGAATTTAAAATTTGATATTGTCCAGCTGTTTATCAATATGTTATGTTTTGTGTTACTTACAGAGTATTTCTCCAGAGGGTCAATCAACAGTCTATCACCGAAAATAGACCGACAGTATTCAGCCATCTTAGCCTGTTGCTTTAAACTGATAGATAGATAAATAGATAGATATTTTACATCATGATATATTTGTAAAAGTGTTAACTGACACATATATCTACTGATAAATAATGACAGATCCTTACGAGTCCACGTGGTTTTCAAAGGAGAGTATGACAGGGAAAGGTGAGGTCTTGAAGGCGCATTCTGCAATAGCTTCAATCACTTCCTGAAAAATACATCAAATAAATAAATTAACTAAATTAGTATAGAAACTTTAGGTGGTCATATTAATGTTGCCTTCCAGCTGCATTCTCTCACTTTATAACTGCGAACAGGAGATCCCGTTGTAAACATGTACATTTGAAAGCAGCAAAACTCACCTCCACAGACATTATTCAAGAAATGTGGAGGAGAAAAGTGTTTTCAGCTTTTATATGACATATTTTCAGGAAGCTACGAAGTTCCTTGTAAATGACATTGAATATTTTATTCAGCCATTACACATATAAAATATTTTTTAAACAATACAGACAGTTCAAACAAAGTCAACAGTCATGTATTATGTAGTGACTAAAAAGACATAGGCAGAAGCAAATAATTATTTTTATAATTACAGGTTTTTAAATTCATATGGGCATCATTCCATAATTTAACCCCAACAACTGAAACACATCTCCTTTTAATACCTGTTTTTGCATTAAATGCCTGGGGTACTCCAGGGGAACCCTCATAAATCCTGACACAGTATCATTTATTTGTACACACTGCTGTCTACTTTCTAAATAACTTTCCAGCCAAGAATATGCAATACCTCGTATCCCATACTTCTCCAATGTTTTCAATAATTGTCTGCGATCTAAAGTATCAAAAGCCTTCTTCAGGTTAATATACAGCCCAACGTGAAAACATGTGAAAACATCCAAACACAAACATGGTGACAACCCATTGCTGTTAGCCAGCTGGTTGGTTCTTCTCATCGTGGGGGAGGGACAGACATTTGTGAAAGTGATTAATTGGAAGCAAAACTGTGTGAGTGTTTTAGATATATTTTTGGAATTATAACTTTACTATCTAACAAGTATTTATATATTGTTTGGGCGGACGTGTTCATGTAGGGGAAAATCAGAGCAAGACAAAAGTGATTTAAAAAAACACGCTAAAGCCTCAACATTTTAATTTGATACATGCTTATTTTGAAAAATACTTTATTTTCATAGTGGCTTTATATTCCAGCAATTGGAAACATAAAAACTAGAAAAGAAAGTGACTCAAACCTCATCAGGCACCAAAGCACCTCAGGAAGATCAAAAATCTTGTATTCAACTTCAAAACTACAAAAGGGCCCACACAGTGACAATCAACAGAGAACTGCTGACAGCCTGGCTATAGCATTTTCCAGCAGACAAAGAAACTACATTGTGATCAACTCAACTCAAACATGTGTTCCTGAGAAGACATTGTTCAGCTGCACCAAAAAAATAATTTAAAAAATGACCCAGCAGCTATAAGGACAGGTCAGGACACGACAATGTCTACTCACCTTAAAAGGGATTTCTGATGTCATGGTGAAGCCATGGGTGATTACAGGTTCCTCCTCAGCAGTCCGACCTTTCCACACGTCCAGTTCTACACAGCGACACCCGGCCAGGAGAACCTGCCGGTACATCTCTACTGAGGAGCTCCCTGCCAGCTGACCCGCTGAGACACACAAAGACGGAAAAAAGAGAAATTATGGAAGATTACACTGATTCTTGTCTGGAATTATAAACACAATTATTATATTTGTTACGGTTGTTTTACTTTAAAAGTTAGTTGTGTGTGTGTGCATGTTTGTGTACCTGTCAGATACGTATTATGTGAAGAGTTAATGAAGTACTGAGACAAGGGGAAGCTCATGTCTTCAGACTGATCCAGTTTCTCAGGTGGGATGACTCCGTTCTCATCACTGGACAGATAACTGGAGAAAGCCTGTATGGAGATGATGCCTACACACACACACACACACACACACACACACACACACACACACACACACACACACACCCACACACACACACAGACACACACACACACACACACACACACACACACACACACACACACACACACACACAAACAAACAATCACATTGCCTTTATTTTTCATTCATTATTATGTGTAACTATCAAGCTTGTCTCAGAAGTTTAGTCTGCCCAACATGTCATTATATATCCAAAAAAAGAGCATTCCATATTAACTTCTATGATTTCAACAACCTCCTCTACTACTAAATGCAAACTATATGTTGTTAAATTTTGATGATGTAAGTGCTTTGACCTACATTGATGGTCTGAAAAATGCAAATGCAAACGATCATATTACCTCTTGCATATATCACAAGCACATTTCAGATGAAAGATGAGATCAGATTGTACTGTTTGTTGAACAGTTATATCATACAAGGTTTTCTTTTAATATATTAAAATTTGAGACACATGAGTGATCCCATTAATTAAAAAATAAAATAAAATCCAGAAAGATATTTATGTAAAAATGATTTATGACAATCTTGTCCTAAAATAACACGAGAGTTGATTCACACATTTATTAATAGATACAAATAATTTTTTATCCAAACAGTAGGAAAAATACCAAAAAAGAACTGGTCCTAGAGGCATAACTGGATCTGAAGTAGGTGCCATTTTTTTTTTTTGGCAGTATCCAACACAAATGTGAACTCCTTACGTTCTTATTTTAGCCGTTTACACTCTGGGGGGATGTGGGTGAAGCTAGAGGAGTATTTCTGTAACAGCCCATGTTAACATTCAAAAGAACATTTTGCAAACGTGTGTGCGCACCTTGATTCAGCTGTTCCAGGTCATGCTGGTACCGCTCCATCAGAGCCTTTGTCTGTGCAGGACGTAGAGGTGGGTAGAGGATTTCGTTGAGCCTCGGGTCTCTCTGCCTGTTGTTGATGAACTCTGTCATCTGATCAACTGACATCTTCCTTCCATCGCCTCCTCTACACAATGACAACAGAGGCAGGCCAGAGGTTAAAGGTCACATCCCTCAAAATATTGTACATGATCCTTTAGAATTTATGGTGTGTCCACTGTCGGTGCAATGTCTTCACAGGTTTTTGCCTCGCTATCTTCACATATGCTTTGCTTTCTTCTCTGATTAAACTACAAGTTAATTGCTCAGTGGAAATAAAGGGTTATTCAAGATAGATCACAAGTGATTATTCTTCTACAATTGTCACGTGAATTATGTTAAATCGTCATTTTTTAATAATGCATCAAGATTTCCATATTCTCTGAAGGAGCTATCAATCAACCATCAAGATAATGTCAAATTCATGTGTTTACCACCAAAACTTTTGCATTAGTAGCACATGAAAACAAAATCTATTTTCTACACCCATTACGTACATTTTATTATATATAGATAGACCTTTTTTATTACCCAAAAGAAAAATATTTTTCATTTGAATAAGAGCTGAAATAATCACTCCCCCTCATGAAGTCATTTGGATGATTTGCTGCTATTCTCTGTCTTCCATCATCAAAATCCTCATCCCTTTTTTGTTTTTTTTAAGTGTTGTTCATGTTCTAAATGTCCGAGTTCAGATGGCTGTTTTTTGATACATCTCTTTAGAATAAGTAATACAAGAAGTATCAATGACATTAATCAAGTGGTAAATGAATAGCCTTTCTCTTTAAACATATCTCTGTTAAAAATAGGACACACGTCATTATTGAGCATTTCTCAACGAATTACCTTAAAGAAAAAACTGACAAAACATTTTTGTCCGTTTCTGAATACAGTACTTACTGCAGTTTAAAGCTGCTGCTGAGCTCTGGACGAGGACACAGACTTTCCAAAAAGCTCTTGTAGACTTCAAGTGTGAAGTCCTCCAGTTTGATGCTGTCACCCTGCAACAAATATGGAACAGAAATCAACACAGCCACATTTTTAATGTCCTCTTGCTTAATTCCCTTCTTCCATGTTGTACAAAAAACACTTGAAATAATCAACAGTTTGTCCTCATCGTTTATGCTTTCCCGCAATTTTCTTCATTAGAAACAAATACTTTGTGAGTGAGCTGAGAATCTGTATCCTGCATTTCTACTTTTCAGAAGCTTCGGAACTTGCTGACCCCCGATACATTTGGGCTAATTTCACCTCTACGCTGTCATTCAAATAACAGATACAAGCATCTACAGCCATGAAAAAAGGCTAGTGTGTGTTTAATACATGTGTAGTTATCCAAAGAGAATTATGTTCATGGCATATTCTAACTGGTTAAACTCAAATATGTAGCTACTGTTAACTGCTAGTATCATATTAAAAAAATCAAGTTAAAGTGATTACCCGTGCATAGGGTAGTTTACAGCTCTCCAGGGAATTCTCCACTCTCTTTCTGTCGGAGGAAAACAGTCGAACAATGCTGCAAAAGACACAAGATCCCACTGTTATTAATTCGTGTCCGAGCCCAACATATCACCAACTTGAAACCTGTAGTTAGGCTTCTGTAAATAACCCTGTGATAAGTGTACCCTTCCTAACTCAACCAAATGTCCTCCTCCAGCTTTTTATAAATCTCTCACCTTCCCCACTGCCTGATGTCCAAACATTTCCCTGAAACAAATTCTAGCTCAATAGAACATGCCCTCAACCTTCCCAAAAGCCAATTCTGTGACTCGCCACACATTCACACCATCATGGCATTCTTAAAAACGTAACATCTTCATCCGAGACTTCCAGGATTATGAGCTGGCCTTAATTCAGCCCCTGTTTCCTTCTAAAATAAAGCTTCCCTTCGTATTATCTCCAGCCCAGGCAGTGGTTGATTACCAGGTCAGTGCTGAATTAAGCACCTTCATGAATCCTGTCCCTGTTTTTGCTTTCCCAAGTGCACATGGAATTAAGTGTATTTTTGGAAGCAAGGGACAGAAAAGAGCAAAGTTTGAGTTTGTGCATGTCTCTGCAGACTTTGAGGAGCTATTTTCTCACATGCTCAATCATCTACTGTAACATGTGCCACAAAGTTACCACCGACAGAACCATTGATTAAAGAGAAGGAAGGTAATAATAATCGGAAGCTCACTTCTTGACAGGAATTCGCCCCTCCGTATTCGGCTGGAGACTTAACCTGACGTATCTGAAACAGAAAGAGGAAAGTTCAAGGTTACGACTCTATTCAAACGATCTGTTGCACATGGAGTGTATGAAGTACTGGCTCCATCAGTTTACAGCGTGTGCCACCCCTTTCGCTAGTTAAATGACAAGAAGTTTAAGTTTGTTGTATATTTTATGGATTGTCATCTTACTTTCCCTGTAAAAGCCCGGTGCATCTGTACATCCAGCTGTGCAATTTATACCATTGATTGGCCTTTTTCCCCCCACTGGGCTGGGGTCGGACCTGGACTAAAATCTGATCCTTCTGCACGCAGAAGCGATATGCCATCCCTGCATGAAATATTGTAATGCTCAGATTGAGCTTCTACTCACTGCAGTGAACCCAATACAGCAGAAACGAAGTATTCACGGTATGATACGATACGTTATGATACGATTACACAATGAAAAAATACTTGTCTTTGACTGGAACTCTCCAGCTGTCTGACTCTAGTCCTTTGCTTCACCAACACTCAATCTGACATTTCAGCAGACAGTTCACTGGCTATTAACTGAGAAGAAGAAAAGACTATGCGTCACCCTTGTGTGTGTAATTATCAAGACAATCAATTAAAATATCCTGAAATTAATTGAATATAAAGTGTGCATGTATGTAAGTGCATGCATTTGTGTGTGTGTGTGTGTGTGTGTGTGTGTGTGTGTGTGTGTGTGTGTGTGTGTGTGTGTGTGTTTACTCACGCTTTCAGTAGACTGTGGTCTCTGTTGAGATTGTGGCTCAGCAGGTTGGAAGACAGAGAAAACAGCTCCTCACACCACTCCTACCGAAATCAGAGCCTTCGTCATCATCATCACCATCATCATCATCATCATTACTATTCATGACATCAATAAAATGACTTCTGTACCTTAGCTTCGTCCTCCTGCGATGCGATGAAGTTAAGCAGGTTGACGTTTACGAGGTCTGAAGCTGTAACCACTGTTACCATGCGGTTCTCAAGCCGTCCAACCAGGTTTCCAATGTCAAGCAGCTCCCGCAGCTTGGCCTCCTATCGAGCAACACAGAGTTAAGGCTGCAAGCTGAAACAGAGCCACGCTAAAGTCACATGGAAGAGATGAATGAGGGGTTTGGAGCAGTTTTTTTTATATCTTTGTCTGTATATTTGTCATCTGAAAGATATGCGTTAACTATGTTGTTTATATAGTTAATGGTGCATTTAGTACTACGTTTATTGGTAGTAAAAGCTTACAGTTTTTTTTATATATGGCCCTTTTTTACATATATAACTGTAGCCTATATATTTTTTTACGCTTCTGTTTATCCGCTTGCATTTTGCAGGTTTTGGGTTAGGTAACAATCACTTCATTCCCCTCCTAAAAATAAATAATAAATAAAAACCAACACCAATTTCTGTCCGACAAATAAATGCAGAAGTACCGGAGTAGAGCAAGGAGATTATTGGAGATTGAAAATCATTCAAAAACACATGTCTTTAAAACAATGTACTTTTTACGCTGTATATTTCAGCTATCTGGAGGTAGAGGGGTCGCACATAATGATGATGTTACATTTAGCATTCAACACGGCAAAAAATATTAATAAAAGCAGAAAAACTTACAAATTAAAAAAGGAAGTAAAATGACAAAAAGAAAGGAGAGGTAAAGCCAAATTCACTATTACAGAACAATGGAAGCAAAATATGTAACAAAACTGAAACCTGTATGATTAAAACATCAGTTTTTCTGCATGAATGAATCACACTGAGTGAGAGGTTACTGAGAGGTCACAGAGAGGCAGTTGACGAGAATAAACAGGTCTCTAAAGGGGGAGGTATTGCTGGCATGAAAAGGCAAAGACCTGTATACATAAAAAGGTGAAAGGTGAAGAAGAGTACCTTGGGCGCTTTGGTGCTTCTTCCTGTTCTGACATCTTTCACAAGGGTGAGGTCCAACAACTCTGTATCCTAAGGAAAACACACACAAAGGTGCAGGTTGAACGCCCGTGCGCACCCTGGTTTGCACACACATATGCACGCATGCATAAACACACACAAACACGCACACACACACACACACACACACACACACACACACACACACACACACACACACACACACACAGAGACACACACACACACACACACAAACAAACACACACACACACAGTGAGCTAATATCTATGAGGTAAATGCTTCATCCTGTGTCCTGCTGAGGGTTTAAGCCCACCTGGAGAGAAATTGTGTGTGCTTGTGTGTAAGTGCGTGCATACTTGTGTGTGTGACAATCCAGAGTCGCATGCTTGCTCTTTCGCAACCTTTTTAAATTGATTCTTCAGTCCTTTATTGTGATTTATGCTTGTAATTGTATTTATAGCATATTAAAAGAACATATAGTATTTATGCACCTACTCGTTTACCTTATACAATAAACCACAAGTCAACGAAAAATGCTTAAATTTATGAAAAAAAAAACAGACAATGTAATAGCAATTTAGTATGTTGATTTTCTATTAATGCATATTTTGATGTGTATGGAATTTTTCCTCTTCCATTTATTTATTTTTCCTCTCCCCCCCCCATGGGCGTTGAAAACATGAGGAACTAGCGATGTAGTTTCACCCCTCTAAACAAAGCAGCCTCCAGTGATGCAAAATTACGATTTTTGCGTCATCGGAGGCTCCTTTTCAGACAAGAAATACAGAGCTTTCCCGTCTCAGGGGAAAATGAGGGCGGGATGCACAACCATTCAAAAATACCACCAGGTTTCTAAGGATACAAAGCTTAATGCAAATGGGTGAAGTATCCCTTTAACCTTCTTCCTCATAGTTGTGTAATTTAATGAATCTGAAAAGTGCTGGAAGCTACAGTCTTTGCTCTGTGACCTAGTCTCAAAACGTATTCTTGTTATCTGTCCCAAAAGTGACGTTTTTTTTCCAAAACTGGGAAAGGAGTTTCAGGTATGCTGCTCCTGCGGCCTGGAAGCTTTTTTGCAGGAGGATTTTGGTCTTGGGGGGCTGGTCTCTTTAAAAGTAGATGAAAGGCATTTGAGGACGATGTGTCGGGTTGTACATGTTTGACAAATATCTTTGATATGTTGGTCAGTGTTTGTAATTGCTCTGTGTTTTATTATCTGTAACTTGCGAAATGTACTGCTGCATGTCTTGGTCAGGACACTCTTGTAGATGAGTTTATTGATCTCAATGAGTTTTTTCCCTCGTTAAATCAATTTTAAATAAATAAATAAACTACCTTTCAATTGTTTAGTTACCAGGTAAAGAGTTTTTTAATTAAGACAGAAATTTGAGAGGTGTATGTATGTAACAAATTAGTGATCAGACTCTTAGAATTGTATCTGACCCTCGTCTCAATTTGATGACTTCACTTTTTAAGTCTGAATATTGATGACTCAAATTAGGACTGAATTAATTAACTTCACTTTTAGCATGGTGCTAAATTTGTTCCTCATCATCAGGCTAATATGGACCTACATGTTGAGGCCATATCAGGACAATGTATGTGTGTGTGTTTCTGTGTCTCTGTTCATTTGTGTGTGTGTGTGTGTGTGTGTGTGTGTGTGTGTGTGTGTGTGTGTTAACCTTGTTTTGATCTGTCCAGTAGAGGTAAAATCCATGTTGGTCCACATGTAGAGTCACCGGGGTCACAGTCGACAGATCCTTAAGAAAAAGGGGAAAACCTTAGAACAATATATAATTTAGAAAAACACAAGCTTTTAAACAGAAAACATTACATCTCATGGTAATGTTTAAAATCAAATGTTCTTTTGTATTTAATACCCAGACACCTCTTTTATCTGCTCACTATACAGGAACCTGTGAGCGAGTGAACAAATTGGAATGGTATTGAACACCGTGATGGTACAGACTAAAGTTCTGCCCAGTTGTCATGGCATTCAACTATTGTCCCTGTTGCTATAGTAACCCACCATGACAGTTTGTAATTGGTTCCAGGTGTATGTGGCGGTGCAGCTGTCCTGATGTTTTTCCCCTTGAAAAGCTTTTGCACTATATGAAATTAACTCAACAGAATGGCTGCTACACTACACTACAGTGGGCCTTTAGCAAAATTATATAATATGTCATAACAAATGTATATCATTTAAGATGGTAGTTAGTTGACTGAATTTTTTAATTACTTAATTTAAATCTTGGCAGCCAATCAGAAGTTGTAAGATATGATTTCTATGAGCTTATTACAAATTAAGACAGTTAGAGCCATTGATAACACAGCCTAGCAAACTGTAAAAAAAAACTCTCCCGATTTCCTACTCTACATTGTCTTTACACATTATGAGATCACTTATTTCCTATGAAACATTCACTCCTGCAAGCTAGTTAGCAGTTTTGGGTTGTCGCTGTTAAAAGGCATTTACATGCCGTTAAAATGGCTACAGTCATAACCAAAACTGCAAGGTTGTACAGCGCGCAGTGATAGCAGAAATGTCCTTAATTGTTGTGGCTTCCTTAAGGGACTAATTCGTCACAAAGTGGAACCAGCTATATCTTACACATCAGTTTTTAACTTAATCCTGAAAATCTTCACTCTGAGTCAAGTAATTGTCTAAAAAAATAGGTGTGCATTAATTTTTCAGTCATTTATGACTATATTTCTTTTCAGAATTTTTTGTTTATGGATTCTGGAGTCTTCACTGCTTTCCTCGTGACAGAGCAGCCTGCATTCAAAAGAAAAGGTAGAAGAAAACACTGAAGATGGTTAACTAGATCCCTGGTTGTCACTTGTTGGCATAGCAACGATTTTTTTCTTAAAGCTCAGCTCAACATGCTGAAGAAATTCAAATATCAAAACAGACACACAAAACGCACACAGGGCTCAGTTATGATTTATAGATTTAACAGTGTATTGTATTAGCTCTTCCTTGTGTATGATTCATGACATTACATGGGCAGATATATTGACTAAGACACACACAAACGCACGCACACACTCACACACACACACACACACACACACGCACACACACACACACACACACACAAACACACACACACACACACACACACACACACACACACACACACACACACACACACACACACAACCAAACAAACATCCATTCTTTCTAACACATATCCTATCTGTTTAGGTGGTGGTAACCATGCCAGTTACCATGACAACAGGACCGCACATTTCTCATAGCCAGGGACAACACTTTAGCATACCAGCACACACACAGGCACACAAACACACACTGCAAATGCTGGATGATGAATAAATCCACCCAAACTTAACTCGACTTATACCTATTTACATGTTTGAATGTGCACATTACAGCATCAGAGGAGTTCTGCATGTGTGAGTCTTACCAAATCGACTACACAAACCCACACACACTCACTGACACACACACACACACACACACACACACACAGATCTCCACACATCCACACACACTCACACATGTTGAAGAGTCAATGCATTTAATCTTTCAATTACTACTGGAGTTGTACCTCAGGTCTGGAAGTCAGCACATGTCGTCCCTCTGCATAAGGGCGGCGATAAAAACAAACTCAACAACTACCAGCCTATTTCCAAACCGTCTAACCTCTCTAAAATCCTGGAGTCATTAGTCAATAATCAACTAAAATCTTTCCTTTCAAGAAATTCTGTATTAAATCCTCACTAGTCTGGTTTCAGAGAAAGACACAGCACCATATCAGCAATTACCTTAGTCATAAATAATATTGTATCAAATACTAATCAAGGGAATGCTGTGCTGCCCTCTTCGTTGATCTAACCAAAGCTTTTGACACTGTTGATCACACCATACTCCTGCAGAGGCTATATGATGTTGGTTTTGACAACTGTTCATTTAAATGGTTCCAGAATGATCTGTTCAATAGATTGCAATGTGTGACTGTACAATCTGATCGCTCTGAATACTTACAGCTATCAAAAGGGGTTCCACAAGGTTCTGTGTTGGGTCCCGTGCTGTTCACAATCAACATTAATAATATTGCATCTGTATTTACACATTTTAAGGCCAATCTTCACGCTGACGACACAGTTTTGTATTGTTTTGCAGAGACTGCACATTTAGCAGTCAAAACCTTGCAAGAAGCACTTTACAAATTGCAAAATGCACTCTATGACTTAAAATTATTACTAAATGCAGACAAAACTAAATACATGCTCGTTACAAGAGCCAGAAATATCACAGACAATGACTTGCGTAGAACAACTCTGGAAGGTCACAATATTGAAAGAGTACCTCAGTATAAATATCTTGGCATCTGGCTGGATCAATCCTTTTCGTATAAGTTTCACCACAAAATTATGACAGAAAATTGGACATTTGTACAGAAACAAAGCTAACTTCACTCTAGTGTTTCGAAAGCGAATAATTTAAGCCATCTGCCTGTCTGTTCTGGAATAGGGAGATGTCATTTATAGACACATTTCTGCCTCCACCCTAAAATCATTAGACCCAGTTTATCATTCCGCCCTCGGATTTATCACTGTTGAAAAATATTCTACTCATCACTGCATCCTGTACGCCAAAGTTGGATGGACTTCATTAACAGTTAGATGTGGCCGTTACTGGCTGCTATTTATTTATAAAGCATTTACTTACGGTAATCTAACAACATACATCACTTCTCTATCAGACTAGATCAAGTGACTGGCTAATGTTGAGGGTCCCACAAGTAAACACTTACATTGGGAAAACATCCTTTACCTTTTGTACTGCACACACCTGGAACACTTTACAAAACACATTAAAACTCAATACAATGGTTACCATGGATCAATTTAAGAAGCTGATCACAAATCACTGTGCTTATTAGTGTACATTTTGTTAACTGTAGTTGCATGCTTTGCCGATTATTCTTCTGGTTTTATAATCTATGTATTTGTCTTTGTTGTTTTTGTCTTTTATTCGTTATAATTGTACTCTCGACATCATTGTAAATGAGGGCTTGCCCTCAATGATTTCTTCAGAATAAATAAAGGTAAAATGAAATGAATACCAAAGGAATCCAAGCCAACAGGTGGTAATAATGAAACTGACCACAATTGCATCCTTCTCTAACTATCACACACACACGCATGCACGCGCACACACACACACACACACACACACACACCACACACACACACACACACACACACACACACACACACACACACAGTCTGTAATCCACAGGTACTTACTGTCAAAGCTTAATCAACAAATGAGAAGTAAACACATCTGACAACGGAATGTGTCCTCCTCTTTTTCTGTCACTTCAATTAAATTCTATTGGATTATAATTAACCATAGAACATTTATAATACAGTCAAAAAATATATGTAAATATTAAATGAAAGCTTAAACTCATAAATGGCGTGTAAAAATGCTTAAACAAGTTAATGACCTTTGGTTAGCATATCCAAACATCCAAAAATACTTACATTAAGCTGGAAAAGAAAGTCAGTCTCCTTACCTCGTCCCATTTGATGAAGTTGCTTCCGTTCTTCAGTGTGTTTGAAACAGAGGGAGGCTGGAGTTTCAATGCATGGACCCCCGGCTGAGCGCTCGCCATGGCTTCACACACATGAACAAACTCTCTCACACACACACACACACATACACACACACACACAGACACAACCTGGAGATGCTCAGGCTGAAATACTTGGATGCTGCATCTCTGTCACGTCCAAATCCAAACTCCTCAGAAGTCAGGCAGCAGCATCCTCCTCTCCTCTCTTGGCTGCACTTGTCTTTTTTTCTCTGTTGTTTCCCTCTGTTCACTCTTTTTAATGTCTGTCCTTCTTCTTCTCTTTCCTGTTTCTCTCTGCTCCGTATCCCCTTCCTCTCTTCTCCTTTCTTATTCCTCCCTCCTCTCTTCTCCCTCCCTCCCCCTGTTTGTCTCCCCCTCTCTCCTCTGTTGATGCTGCATCTCACAGAGAGACAGACTGAAACAGATGCCTTCGTGGGAGACAGGATATGTGTGTTTGTGTGTGCATGCGGGTGTGTGTGTGTTGGTGCATGCACTGCCTCCACAAATTGACTCATCGGCGACATGCGCACAACGGCAGCTTCCCACAGATGGGGGAGGGATAAGAGAGGGAGCGCAGCAGCGACAGGGAGAGATAGAAAGAGGAATAAAGGAGAGAGTGGGAGAGATGGAGTGAAATGAAAAGAGAGGAAAAGGAAGGAGGGAAAAGAGGAGGAGAGAGAATAAAGAGCAGGTGGGAGAAAGGGAAAAGAGAGTGGGCGATTTAGTGCAGGGTGATTCAAACTTAAATCAGGATTACGGTCAAATGAGGCCACTTTTAGATTCACATTACATTGCCAAAAGTATGTGGACATCAAGCATTTCAGCCATACATGATTCTCATTACTGAATCACGCATTTGAATATGCTGGTATAAGAGCCTTCACTATTCTGGTTTTAGATTTCCATCAAATTTTGAAAGCTGGGTGCAGGGATTTGCTCTGGTCAGCATTAGTGAGATTTGGCACTGATGTCAGGCGATGAGGCCTGCCTTGCAGTTCGTTGCTGAGGTCAGGGCTCTATGCCAGCCTATGAATCTCTTTAGAGTTTTGCAGTGGGGGGCTAAGACTATGTTTTTGGGTAATCGCTTGCAGTAAAAACAAAAAACAAAAAAGTAAAATTCATTCCACACTAGACCATGTACATGGTACAGGATCTTTGTTTATTGCATGAAATCTTTGCTTCCAGTTGTTGCGTATGTGACTATTAGTGTGATTTTGTTGGGGTTTACTGAAGCGGCATCGTTGGAGGCATAGAAATGAAACCAACGCAAATATTGCCTAAAAGTGCGGTTTCTTATGTCGACCATTTGAGGCTGGCTCCAAAAGCCGGTACATCCCCTTTTGGTCCCATTTTAAATTAGCCAACTTTGTAGAAGAATTACAGCCTGGTGAAAATAATGGCTAAAGCCTAAATAACAGATTTTTCATTAAAGCAAAATTCAAGGAAGAGGAATTTTATAACTCACCTTTTAATGACATAGTTATGCAGAGTTAGGGGCGTGGCCACTGTAGGTGCCGCCCACCCCCATTCCAATCACTGAATAAAGGCTCTCGGATGTGATTGTGTTGTTGATGCATTTTTGGTTTAAATGATAATACAACTTCAATAGTCAGTGTCTGCAGCTCCACAGTCTTATAAAATATGATCACTTATTGCTCCAGATAACCAACAAAGCGCCGGCCAATGCGAAGTTGGAGACTTCAAAAAGGCAGTTGACAAAGCGTTGAAAGACATCATGGTGGTTACAGCCATTTTTCATTCTGTTGTTTGGGTTTATTATGACAGGGCAATGAGTTGTCATATTGATTGAAGCAAATCCTTTGATTTTTCTACAGAGTATTTTCAGACTGTCCATAACGATAAAAGCCCTTTGTCTTCTTGTGATTATTTGTATTGAAGACTGTTAGTTGTCCATGTAAAATGACTGTGATGCTGAAGGTTCAGTCTTTTTCACCAAACAGGGCCCTTGTTATTGATGTTTGGGTAAGTGATGTTCTGAAAAAGAGTTTTTACAGTGAGATTGTAATCCCTTTGTCTCTTGTCAATGGTGTTACACTTGCCCAGCACAAAATAAAAAGCTGTTAATTTGTAATTTAATGTTATAATAAAAAAGACAGCAGATCACATCCATATGAATTGACATCACAAGAAATTACCACACACAAACATTAATGAACATAATTAATTCAAAATGATTTATGCTGTTACATTGTGATCACCTTTCTTTGGAATTACAAGACACAAACTATGAAAACAAACCAGAAATATATAAAAGAATATCCACACACTCTAGATGATGTAGTCTGCTAAAAAAAACATGGACTGGAATTTTTATGATTACAAACAAGACTAATAATAACAGAGAAAAAAGGAGAGTGGGCGACACAAAACAGAATGAATAACTGGAAACTGAAACAATATACAAAAATACAGTCAATGGCAAACAAGCATGCATGTCCCTGCCTCCAAACACAATAACTGATATTGGCAGTTGTGGGGCATAAAAAGTCTCGTAAAAAGAAGGTGTGTTATCACATCAATACATCAATAGATCTTATAAAGTCATGGCTCACATGGGAGTTTTTCCTCCCCAGGAGTTTAGATTTTTGTACAATAAGCGGTAAGCAAATAAAACCAGCTTTTTTTTGTTAAGAGCAATCTCAGATGAAACATAAATACATAATGCTCTGGGTCGTTAGTGGCAGAACAAATTATTTGCTGATTAATTAATTTCTCTTTGCAGGGATGCAACTAATTTTTATTTACAGACTCTAAAATATAGATTCCAGCAAATGTTTCCATAAAAAAATGTTTCTGATGAAAGTGTTCACAGTACTGCATCTGGATTATCCAGACTAACGTTGTATATCACATATGAACTCTGGACAAAGTAGTGTAAAAGCAGCAGGAGGACTTGCAATTATGTCTTTTTTTGTGCTACTATCATAACAACATAAATACAGACTTATCTGCATTATCAAGTAAGAGTTTAAATCAATATACAGGCTATTAGAAAAGAGTGACACAAACTATACTGGACAACAGGGGGCTTTACTGACACATCTCATTCTGGACAAGCTCCAATGCAATTTCAAAGGGTCATTTGTGCCACTCAAAGAGGGCAATGAATCAAATCAGCAGTGAAGGCAGTGCATCAGAGTGAATGTGAATGTGAATAAAAACCAATGATTCTGCAGCTGCTGGCTGTAGTTATGTGCAGTGAGGTTCTACAACGCAACTAGACTGCGTGATTGATTAGAGGGTAAGATGATACACATTATTTATGCTACAATGTAAGACACCACATCATCAGCATACAAGGTTACTGTTGCTTATTTACCACAGATGGGATGGGTTTGTGATGTCTGGACAAACAAATTTGATCTGATCACTTTCAAACAACAGCACAGACAGTTGTAGAAAAGGTCGTATTTTAGAAACAAATCTGATTGACCTGCCATCTGAACAATCCCTGATTAAAAGATTTATTGAAATCATCTTTCTGTCAAAGTCAACCTCTGATAAAATCTAAATAAGTAAGTGAATTTGTCTTAATGTTTCACTACATGTTTCATCAGTGTCTTAGTTTGCACAATATCTGGGAAGAGACATTGCTTTAAGAATTTCAGATTATCCATTTTAAAACAAAACCAAAAACCTGATTTCATTTACATCCAGCATCATGGGTCATGTGATGATGGACGATTCCCATCAACATTTTGCAGAACCCATGAAGAGATATCCTCTGTTTATTCTGAAAAATATACTTAAATGTGAAACAATGGAAGCAGAGAATCTGTGGCTCAAGTCTCAAAAGACTTGATTCATAGGGAGATTGTCAAAACTTTCAGGGAATTTCCTGCCCACTAAGGGATTGTTTTGATAAATTGCTCTGTAACTTCTACTTTTTTTTTTTTTACCCTTTGATCAACTTTTGGGATCAATAAGGGACCTTTCTATGCCATTAGCATGAAGAAACACACAAAAAAAAAACCCACAACAATGCTAACCAACCACACAGCTGTTTTTTCGTCAATACTCACACCTACGCGCCTGTATGTATCAAAATATTGATTTCATGAGACATAGAACATATGGCATTCTTCCAATGTCATACTTTAACCCCATAACCTTAACATTATCGTACACACAAATATAATGTATTACATATTTCAAATTCACTATTCCAAGGCCCACCTTATCAGCCTGCAACCTCCTACACACTCACACATTAATGCATAAAAAGACACGTGCAGAGACTCACGTTGCCATGACACTGTGAGTTTCTGCTTGATACTGTTAGTCAGAGCCAGAGCCAGTCGTATGGGTGAATATACAAGATTAGTTTTTTTATACAAACTTGGCGCTGTACCAAAAAGGTACATGAGGGTTGTCTATGCATCACTCATCAAAATATTATAATTAAGGACAAATATTTAACGCATTTAAAGAACAGAACCAAAAATCGGTTGAGTCCATATAACAATCCAGCACAAAGAGGATTTTACTTCACTGTTGAAGAATAGAACAGTTATATGGCTGTAAGATTAAAAGAGCAGCTGAAGTGTTCTGTGTTGCAAAAAGGTGAGGCTTTGTGGAGCTCCCGCAAAAAAGGTGGGAGGTTTCCTCTTGCATGGATACAGTCCAGGACCTGAATTTACATACCAATACTACAATCAAGAGGATTAACAAATAACTATTGGTCATTTTAAAAAATAAACAGTTTAAGGGACTTTTTTGACTATTTTGTTGAAGGCTGCAATCTTGAAACAGAACGTCTTGCCATGCTTTATTGTTGCTGGGCAACGACAAAGTCCCCTGTCTTTTGGCTAACTTTGATTTTGCTGTGAGTTAACTGACAGATCTGTTCCTTTGAATTCAAATGTAAAATGTTTTTTTTTACATGAGTAACCCCTGTGAACATGAGGTCCTATTGGCTTCTAAAATGTGAATCTACCCAGGGTGTGTGAGCAATGCACTAAACACATACTATAGAGAAATAACTGGAAAGTTGCCTCTTACAAACCCCCCTCCCCCCCGATACTGTGTGATTGGGGCCATGATGATTATGTAGATTGCAGCCTGATTTTACAGAGTTATAATTTGACCTGCTTCTGTCATGTTTTTTTTTTCCAATTAAAATACATTGCAATTGAGATTTGGTTTTGATAAGTCCTTAAACTGGGTCTGTTTGCTATCATTTTCAATGTCTTAATGTTCCACTGATGTCACAAAATCTCAGCAGAGTTATCCAAGAAGACGGACAAAACAACAAGCCACTAAAACTTCATGAACAGAATTGATAAAGAGAGTTTTCAATTTGCTGCCCAGAAGCACCACCACCATAAACCCACTGACAGAAACACATAGAAATGTTTCCGCACATATATTTAAACACAAAACTTAAGACACTCCTACTGCCCACACACTGGCACTCACACAGACAGAGGTGCACACACATTACCAGGCACATGCACTTGAACACACGCTATTGAACACACCCCAGTCTTCACCAGCAGATCTCTGTGCTGGGAGCTTATATAAGGGAGAGTGGGAGGCTGAGAGCTATTTCAGGACCAGAAAAGACGCAAGTATCTATGTGTGTGTGTGTGTGTGTGTGTGTGTGTGTGTGTTAGAGAGCGTGCTTGTGTGTGTGTGTGTGTGTGTGTGTGTGTGTACATAGCTATAGTACCCATATGGATTTGTATTGGTGCTGCTGTGCGTGTGGCATGTGTGTGTGTGTGTGTGTGTGTGTGTGTGTGTGTGTGTGTGTAGGCTTGCTGTAAGGACTATAAGGACTCCAATTCAGTGGGTTTCATAACCAGTCAAGTTTGAAGTGAAGTTTGGCTCAGAACCCCTGGCAGCTCAGAGAGTCTCTGTGCCTACGATGTGTTCAGTCATACCCTGAGCTGCCGGCACACACATTTCAAAGGCTGCCATCCCACAGAGCTGCAGAGAAACTGGAAACGTCTTCATGTTTACTTGTTGTAGCCACAGACATGTCAAGTGCATCTGGATGTTGTGGCAGCAGCATCACCTCCCTGGGTGCTCTGATAAGCGCCTTTCCAAAGCCTCCTTTTAATTGCAGTGTTCTCCCAAAAGAAGCCCTTCTGAATATCTTAAGATTGGAAAAGAGGTTGGTTCACCACTGTAGAACCTGAAGAAAGAAAACCTATAGCTCAATGGCTGAAAACCAATGCAAGACCCTTGCAATGGGCCGGAGGCATGCAGTTCTGTTATGGGAAACTCTGGACCTGATTAAATTAAACCAAAAACTCAGATACGGGCAAAGGCAGGGAGTCCAAACAAATCATGGTATCCGAACAATCACAGTGCTTTGCATAGCATAGCAAGAGAGGCCAAAAAAATCTGAAAGAAGTGTATTCTTCTACATATGTGCAGGCGGCAACTGCTCTGTATGTATTTAATCCTTTGAGAAATATGGCGATATTAAAAGTTTCAAGCACCGGATGAGGCGATACCACATCAACCTGTCGATCAGGACAGAAGTGTAACAATGCATACCTACCAAGCCCCCGGGAAGTGCACTTAGCTTTGAAGCAATTAAAACAAAGTGGCAAAACCGCGTAAGTAAAACGGTCCAATATGTGATGCACACTGATCAAATGAAAGTCTCCGCCCATTCCCTTTCTGTGTCCCAAAAATGTCAAATTTGCTTACTGTTGAAGTCAGGGTAATGTTTCTACTGCACAATAGACAAAAGAAGTGAGAATAGGAGAAGAGATGTTAAAGAATTTGTGCTATATGCTTGCTCTTCGGGCCCCACAATGTGTAAGCTAAACGGGGAATCCGAGCAAGTTAATATCTCAAAGTCAACCCTTTTTTTAACCTCATGCACCAATGAGCAGCTTCCTTTTGCATGTACAAGTCCCTGCGCCTGCTTCTTCAGTCTTAAACTAAGACATTTTTTTCACAAGACCTAAAGTCTAATGAATCCCCCATTGTCAAGCTATGTATGTGTGGTGTGGAAGACGAGAAGGGCCAGTCTCCATTAGAATGAAGCTTGGTAACACTTCGGTGTTGTCTGTGATGAATACTGGAGGTAGAGGGTGGGCTGTGGGTTGTATCAATCACACCTTAAATGTATTGAAGGAGCCAAGAGAGGTTTTAAATTTGACTAGTAACAAAAAACACGATCAGATAAAAAGGATGCAGCGCCTACATAATGTTGGCCTTTTTTCAATTAAAGGCAGACATCTCTTGCGGGGTTAGGTAATGTCAGAAACGGATTTCTTTTTTGCTGAATAAAAAATGTAAATAATAAATGCATGTTTTTCCATTTTTTTACAATTAATCGTATTACCTTATGTGCTACAAATTATACTATGCAACGAAGAGTATATGCTGAAATGTTTAGGAGTAGAGCCGAGCTTTCTTCTGCTCTGGAGGAGTAAGAATAACTCGATGCAGGACTGACAGCAACAGTGAACAGTAAGCCGGAGGGCCGCGCTGACCACGGCATACAGATCCGAAGTTTGTCCTTGTTAGTGTGATTCAGCGTGTCTGTGGGTTCTGGAAAGCCAGGCTGTGAAGTGTGAAGGTACATTTGGCTGCTCTCGCTTCTATCGCTAAATCATCTCTGTTTTGCTTCTCCTGCTTCTTGCTGCTGCTATTAAAGGTAGCCTCATGTTCTGACACCAACAATGGTCACTGGAACTTAATAACCATTTTTTCAAAGTGTGTGTTGTTAAAAATGGGGGTACAGTTATGTTACACATGATCACAGCAGGATCATTTCTATCTGAAAGACAATGAAAAAGCAAAAGAAGCGCAGGAATACAAAAGAGGCATTTACAATGGAAGCATTCATAACTATCTGCCAAACAGTTTTCAATGCTGAGGACGAATGATATGAAATCTAACACATTCAGCTCATCCCAATTACCTTTTTTTCAGCCTTTTAGTGGTAAAGGAAGCCCGTTTGCCTGCAGCTCCTCTTAACAAATTGCACATTATGCAATATTGATTGACAGCTCGACTGATGCTCTGATACTGCCAGTAGCTGACATTTTGCAGTCTTACTCATTTTCATGAAAATATGAACAGAAAAAAAAAAAGCGTACACATGGGTTCTGTTTAGCTAGAAAGAAACTATATTTCTTTCATTGCAAGTCCCAACATTAACTAAAAACTTCACACGCTGGATTATTTTGAAGTAAAATGCTCATTTTTTTTGTTGATGTTATATGCCATTGAATGTGATAATAAACTTTATGTTTGCTATAATGTGCTAATTAACATAATGAGACTAGATTTAATCCCATTATATGATTGTTGTTTTTTTTTAGCATGCTGTGGAGTTTTTTTTTCTCTGCATTTCTCTTCTACAATGTCAAAAGTGACGAAGGTGAGCAAGACCAGTGTTATTACTGATGAAGTAATCATCCCAAACATCCTAAGACTATCTATCTGGTTCTTCCATCTGGTGGCTGAGAAGGGCCTTACAGTGGCTCACATAAAGCTCTGTCTGCACGTTGAATACGCAATGTTAAGGAGAAGACTTTTAACAGTTTGAGGGAAGAGTGGTGATCATTTACCTGCAAGTCGTAACAACTCCAATACAAATGTTTGAAAATGGCCGCTGTCTATGTCAGTGTTTGATTACTTCCTCTATAACCATTTTGAGCATAATAACAAAATTTGACAAGACACAGTTGAACTTCATGTGATTGATATTTTGAAGAAAGTGCTGCCTTGATTTTCCCTTTAATATATCAAACCACATAGCTTCCCTTTACTTTTACTGCTATTTCTCTTTTTGTGTTAATGTTATGCATGACTGACAGTGATACGTTATGTTGTCCTTTAGGATACTGGGCATTGCTAGAAAGACTTTGGCATGTTCATAGGGAATTGACACATAGGTTTTTTGGAAGCAGCAGATACAATAGTTATCCTGCCATCTTACATTCAATCTACTAAAATTTCTAAAGATGAGCGGAGGCATTATTTCTTCAAATGAGGGCACCGCACAGCCGATAATATCACTCAATATAAGCCAACCACGTGACTATCGGTATCGATGAATTTTATGTCTTAATAAAATGAATATAATGTCTAAAGAATGACAGATGACTTTACAAAGTGAGGGGAAAAAAAATCACAAACACCTTTAGTCACAGGCCAAGTCTTGCACATTTTGGTTTGTGAGTTCTTGTTTCTACCACTGGAAAGTTGCAAATGATCTCATTCAGATGAGTTAGAATTTCAAGAAACAAGTTTGAAAGCTATTTTCCTTTCCGTGACTTGAGTCAATCAGTGTACTTCTGGTGATGAAAGATACAACAGAAAACTCAAAGTACTTGGTCTTTTTTCGATTCTCTGATTGTTTGAAATTTTCCAAAGCCAAAACAAAAAACACCAACCAGAATTTACATTTTTAGAATCTTCAAATCCATTATTACCCCTTTACCTTTTCTGAAGATTATTTCCTTTTTAATATAGATGGAAATTGAAAGCTTCAGTTCATACGTCAAAACATTTGGTTTAGTTTCCAATAAAAATGAATTTGAGACTGAAAAACTTGAATAAAAGCTGTCAATATTTGTCAATCATTATCACATGTAGCTGGCAAGAGTACAAGCTCAGTACTGAGAGCTTCTAAAAAAGTGGTTTGATTTATTTTATCAGAGGCACAACTAATTACTGCATAAAAATCCTGAGGGGCATCATCCAAAGCTTTCTAATTATACACTTCCAATCTGTGTTTTCAAATATGGACTTAAGTTCCTCAACTCCTAAAAGATTACCTAGAAAATGTTTCAACAGTCACGAGCATAGGTATCAATTTGATCCCACTGACGGATAACTCTTTTTAGAATGAGACGCTGTAAATCATCCAGCGAGGAGATAATGAGCAGACATCCCACACAAGGCCACGAAAACAACCTCGCCGAAGCCCTGCAGTCATCGGCACTTGCTGGGTAATGAAACAGCATTACCCAAGTGGTGTAGAGAACTGCTGCGAAATAAGTGGAGGAGTCGAAAAGGTTACCCAACCACGGTGCGTTCATGTAACTAGTTCTTTTTTACTTGTGAAAAATAATCAGCGTTGTTCAATACAACCACTGAGGAGGCTCAGAACAGATGGTCCAATTGTAGCTGATGTCTCCAAACAACCTTTGGCTTATTTAGGTTATTGATATTCAGGCTGGAGGAACTTAAAATAGAGTTTGTGGATCTTTTATTACTAACAATGAGCAGGGAATTGAGTAGAGGATTCAGACAGATGTTAATCAAGTCACATAATGCTGACTCAATTAAGCGTTTACTCTTCTTATGTTTGTATTTTGACTGTCTGGTTTGTATCTACATACGATATTAATAAAGTTTGACTGTCAGTGTAACAAAAGGAGTTGAGATTAAATGTGTATTTGAACTTTTCTCTTTGTATACAAGAGTTCACAGTTCAACCTTAAAGCGTTTTCCTTCCCAGTCAGGTGTTACTGGGAAATTGCGGTAATCCTGTGATTTTACGGATATAAACTAAATCTTATCACTGAATAAACACCGCAATAACTTTAGCTTTGATTACATCTGTTTTTTTTATTTTTCTTCCCTGAACTAAGGTGAGGTCCTCAAATCGTTGACGATGTCTTTTTTTTGTTTTACATTGATGTTATAGTGGCAGCAGATTCTCACAGTAAAGGGCCTAAAACATGACTCAAATTATTTTCAAAATGACATTGATTCTCCATCTACAAATTGTAAACTCACAGAAAATACATTTTCAGCCTATTTATAAGGGGCCAGAATTTGCACATCTAACATTGAGATAACATTTTTGAGGACTTCTGTCCAGTGTGCTGCTCTGATGCAACACTGGTAGCTCAACATTGTATTTTCATTCACATTTTTATAATCCTTGTTTCTGGTTTCAAATGGATTAACGGTCAGATTTGTGTTTCACAAGATTAAAATTGTGTCTTTTTGTCTGAGGAAAAGCCAGCCCTGCGTCCATATAAGACTGTATAAACATTCATACGGACAGAGACAAACGAGGTCCATTTTCTCTTTTAATCATAAATCATTGGTTTACAAAACTGAAGATCATGTGACAATGATTAGGTTGACATTGTTACCTCTTCATTGGAAAACTGAGACCAAAATAGAAGCTCTCGCTGGATCACTGAACAGATACTTGACACATATGTTTGAGTGTATGTGTGCATTTTTGTGTGTGTGTGTGTGTGTGTGTGTGTAGATGGGGTTTATATTTGTGTCAATATGCGCGTCTAGTCCACATCCAGTTCAGGACAGAGCCGCTGTTTCTGTAGTGTTGCAGAAAACCATCTGTGGCCACGGTGAGTTTCCATGCGTCATTCCTATGACGATTCATAAAACGGTTGTCACGGCTACTTGGCTTATTCATCCATCTTTCTGTCTCACTTTTCCCATGGCTGATCAGTGTCTTTGCCACGGCTGTTCACTTCTTTTGTTCTGCTCTCTGGGCATTTCCTGGTGTGGTTTTCATGGGGATCTGGTGTTCAGCACCCGCACAGTCTTACGGCCGTAGTGCCAATAACTGTAGCCTGAAGCTGCTGTGGTCACCGCTGTAACATACCTGCAATATAACGCAAAAACACATGTTTGCACAACCTGTTGGCATTATCATTTTTTTTGTTTTTTAATTATTTAACCAATTCTACAAAATATTTAAAATCCATCAGTTCAATGTAAATGTAATCAACAAATTAAGCCACTGAATTTGAAACAACACAAGGAATGTGTGCACTAATGAAAATGATGAGCTCTCATCCAATTTCACATTCTCCCAGTACGTATGCATTATATATAATATCATATCTATATATATATATATATAATATCAACATTTACAATATGAAGTAATGCGAATGGTAGAGATAAGCCGGTTCACTTAATTGTTTACTGATTTATGATCTGTTCATTTATTTGATTGTTCGTTGACTTACTCATCAGAAATTACATGAAAAAATGCAGGTTCATGTGACAGACTGACATTTGTGTCATGAGTCGGTCTACCCTAACACACTCAGTTGTGTTGATTAAAATGAGTCAATGCACTTGACTCGATCATTGCAGGGGGAAAAATAAAGCATTTATTTGCTAGATACTGATGAATAGTGTTCATTTGATAACCTATTTGCACATACATCAACACTTCCCTTCACAAAACTAAAAAGGAAGGACATAATGGATACAGTCAAATGGATGAGAGCTGTGTGTATTTACATGTAATATAGATAATGTAAGCAGTTTACCATAAGCATTGCAGAGGCACGCTGTCGGTGTACTGGAAGACTGGAGCAGCCAGAGAAGCTGCAACCAGGAAGAGCTGGATGGCTGTGTTCACCTGACAACAACATTAAACACAAAGACAGATTAAAACTTTGCGTAAAAAAGGGCAGAACAACTTGTTAGATGATTCTCAGATAATTGAAGTTTGGATCGTTATTTTTGGTGAAAGACGTTATGCCTGGAAGAACACGAAGAACAGAAAGACAGTTTCTCGCAGATGAAAAACCTGCTCATGCGAGCCACCTTTTTCTTCAAGAATGTTTAAAACGCAGGCAAATGATTTTGCAGCATCTGTGGTTGAGGAGTATTTTGGCAGTGCATTTTAATGTGCTTGGTTTTGTACATTATATTTACACATTCATGCGACAGAGTTAAGCATCGCAAGCATGCTCAGACTCCGTACGTTTAGCTATTTATATTGTAACTTATACAGGATCTCCTTCATTGTCAGAACATTTGATATATTAACTGCTGTCATGATGACATGCTGATTTAGACCTATTCGTTGTCCACTTGTCCGTCACTTTGACAGAGGCCGTAATAATGTGTCATTACCCGTCATGATTTAATTTTTTAATAATGAGACATAAGCTATGACTATCAGTCTCTCAACAAAGAATGAAATCACATCTCTTGTTCAATTCCATGTCTGTGTCGGAATTAAACTGAACACGTTTTAATAAATGACCGCCTTACAAACCCCCACAGCACTTGCCACTGTGGAGTAATGGTGAAGTTAGCGTGTGCTAGCAGCGATGCAGAAAAAGTAGTACAGGGAAGAGTGGGTGGGAGGTTTATGTGTCTCACCTTACTGAAGAGTGTGGGCTTAAGCTGTGCAGTGGTGTAGCAGGGGTTAAAAAACTTACTGAGGGTCACCTGGTGGAAAACAAAAAAAAAAGAGAGGGAGGGATTTTAAAGTAAGCTAATTGAAGTCAATGTAAAGCAGATTTCATTCAAATAGTTTTCTTCTTTAGTCTCACCGGTAGAGGGACAGTCTTGTACCTGACCCAGAACACAGCAGCTATCAAACCGATGTCTCTGGATATCACCAGACCAGTCAGTAGAGCTGAAACAGAATAATAAATGATCTTGTAACTAACAACTTTGTGATCTCATTACTAGAAATGTCACAACAATATACATATATATATATATATAAAGACTAGTAATACAAATTAAGATATTTATTGGCTCTTTCATTGTTAAGAAGGAAGCACAAACCACAGAAGCACAAAAAAGTCCAGTACCTGGGATCAGCTCAGCATAGGTGAGGCTCAGATACAAAAAACTGATGAGAATCTTATCAGCCAATGGATCGAGAGCGCTGCCCAACGCAGACTTTTGAGTGGGCCACGTTCTGGCGATGTAACCATCCAACTGAGTAGGAGAGACAGAAGTTAGAAAGGGAGGAAGACGTTTAGTAAATAATTGTCAAAAAGGTCAACCGAAGAAAAAAAACATCTCCCTAAAAGTTTTTGTCTTTCATTATGGCTGGTTGAAAAACAACATTTGGTGCTTTTACACTTTCACAAAACTCCTGAAAACTTTCTAAATTGTTCAGGGTTCGCTGCATGTGTGCAAGCTAACAGCTGAATTTTTCCTGCAAGCCCCATTTTTTTTTTTGGCTTAAAGTTCAGGGTGAGCTGATGTAAGAACACATTCAGGAATATTTACAGGGACAGAGTGGGAGGGGAAGATGAGGTTGATATCCTGTGACACGCACAGGACAATGGACTGCATGCATGCAATCAATATGATCTCATGTTCATCATGTTTCCTGTTCGCCAGTATGTTCTTCTCAGCTCTTTTGTTGATATTGTGAACGCGCAGAACTGCATGCAGCATTGATATAAAGGCTAAAATTCTCGTTAAAGTGACATTGCTTCATCTGAGACCCCCTCCCCTCCCCTCCAACAAGGATAGTCTCTCACTGTGAGGGACATGTGTGAACAGGCATATTTTAAAGTACATATTTTAAAAATGGCTTTTAAAAAAAAAACTAATTTCCAAACAGAAATTTGAGCTTGTATTGAAAAACAAAACGTTGTCTGGTCCATCCATTCAGAGGTAACTCAGTTTCAGTTTCAAAGGGGACAGACAAAGTAAGCAATTAGGCCTTTTAGTGCAACCATAACTGTCCTTTTGTTGTTCTGTGTGGATGGAGTTTTGTCCAGTATTAAAATGTACACATAATTTCCATTTAGTGCTAATGGGAGATGAATATAATACAATAATTACATAATGATTATTGTTTTTCTAAGTTCATTTGTTCGCAAACGAATTTCCCAAATTGTTAGCCAAAACTTATTCACTCTTTATGAAATGTGCATTGTTCAAGTGATGAAATTGGACAAAACTCAACACTACAGTGTTTCAGTCTGTGTGCAGGTCAGCAGCTCTACATGAAAAAGTGTCTCAGTAAAAGTGTGCATTACCAGGTCTGTCGCTCCAGCCAGTATAAAGAGAGCAAGGCTCAGGTGAAAGTGCTGCTCGATGATCAGGTGACCCAAGAATGGAGCCAGCACAATCCGACACACACACAGAAAGTTGGGGATTGTCCACGGGTTCTCATACTGCAAACAAAAGGTCAGATATAAGCATTACTACAAAGTCAAGAAATCAGCCCTATATATTGAAATAATGCTGGGACATCCTGGTACAAAATAATAACTGTGTTATTATGCTTTTCAACAGTGGTTCTTATAGTGATATGTTTCTGAATATGACAACACACAGTCCCCTCACCTCTGCAAATAATGTAGATTGGAGCGTCATAAAATTGTAAATCTGAGAACCATTATGGAAAAATAAGAATAAAACAGTAGCCTGTAATTATTTTTTAAAGCCTGCTATTGTTGCTGGATATTTGAGGCCAATAATAATAACAATATTTATGCATTTTGAATTTTAAATGTAGGTTTTTAGATGTTTACTGTACAGTAAAGTATGGTATGGTCTTTATACTTGCTCTTTTGTAATATTAAAAAACAAAGAGTAAGGTCTTTTACCTGCTTTTTGTAAAGTGTCTCGAGATAACACTTGTTATGAGTTGACAATATACAAATAAAGATTGACTGATAACGTTACAGCAAAGAACTAAATGTGTCTGCTCTGTTAAACAAACCATGTTAAAGTGAAAATTGTATATTTTAAAAATCTATTTTGTACTTAAATGTATTGTCATTTTAAATGGACTAATATTGAGTTTGTCCATCTATCTAGCTCTCCATTAACCCTCATTTTTGTCCATTTGAGCAAATGTTTCCTCTTTATCTGGCCATCATTTTGGCTGTGTTAGTGCATATAGCACACATTTTTGTAAGAAAGTCTCTCTCGACACATTTTGGAATGCAATTTTTTTTTTTTTTTAATAGATCAATAAAACACTGAAACATTTTGACTACCCTCTTAAGTCAAGACAAAAATGTCCACTTCCAAAAAACTGCTATAAAAATAGAACAAATTGATATTTTTTTCTACTTTTTTCTGCATACATCTCTTAAACAACTTCAGCCCGGCTCAAAACTACAAAACATTCAATCATTTTTAGAAATTAAACCCTTTAAATGCCAGTTTGATTACTTTATGTCACTGTTGTTAGTTATGAAAAAAAAACAAAAAAACAGAAAAATTATTTATTTTCCAGATAACAAATATTTTGGTGGCTGGGGGATTTTTTATTTTTTTTTAATCAGTCTTTGATATGTCAAAGATTATCCAAAATACTGACTTTATTGCATTGTTAGTTTTTGTGTAGCATCAGATTTAAAATGTAGTCCCCTGTCTGGACATTGGAGGAGAAAAATGTCCATTTCCCAAAACTTCTGTAAAAAATAGAACAAATTTTTTTTGCATAACTCTCTTTAACAAGTCCAGCTCTGCTCAAAACTATAAAATAAAGTTACAGCTCAGAGACAGTTTTAACATGATGCAGATGAAGATTACTTTACCAGTTCTTTAAACTTGAACAATCCGTGACCAGGTACCGGGTTGGCTTCATTTCGGTCCGCCGCCGCCGGTGAAGTATCCGGAGTCTCCTCGCTCTTTCTGCTGCACAGCCATCGAGCTTTAGGTGAGAGGAGGGACCGGACGCTGACCTCTGACCTCTCATGACCTCCTGTCCCTTGTGCTTGCCACGGTGTCACTTTCACCTGCTGTAGGATCCCACTCCAGCACGCGAACCTGCTGTCCGTCCCTTTGAGTCTGAGAAGCCACAATCCACTAGCCGGGGACTGTTTCACCTTTGCGCACTCCGTGACAGGTGTGTGTCTGTGCCGCCATGACGCAGGCTCGAGCCAGCAAACACCCGCACCGCGCGCGGACGTCAGACCGCGACCTGCCACGTTGCGGCGCAACGGCGCGGACATCCTCGGTAAACACATCATCATTGTTCAAGAGCCCTCTGTTACCGACCTGCTGGCCTCGAGCTGTCCCTCCACGTTTTCATGATGAAGTTTTAGATATTGACGACCAGAGCCGACCGAAGCTCAGCTCAGCAAGCAGGCTGCCATGTTGCCGTAAAGTGCTACCGTAAATGATGTCGTAAAACCCCCCCATGACATTCCGTTGACAGGAGTTTTGTTTTGAAACAACACTATGTTGTGGTTCAGTCACAAAGTCAGGGAATCGTAGTCTCTTAAATAGTTTTGATACAAAACCATAATCAACGAAACCAATTTTTTTAATTAAAAACAGTATTATTGTTATTATTATATATTATATTATTATTATTATTGTTTGTTATTTCCAATCCCCCCCGATATTATAAAGGAAATAATCTTCAGAAGAGGTAAAGGGGTGATAATGGATTTGAAGTGTCTAAAAATGTATATTCTTGTTGGTGTTATTTATGTTTATTTATATATATATATATATATATATATATTTTTTTTTTTTTGGGGGGGGGGAGGGGGTGAAAATTTAAAAAAAAATCAGAGATGAAGCAAAGAAGTAGGATAGGCCTACACTGATTTACAAAGGTCTAGTAAGAGGGATTTACATCATTATCATGCTTGTTTTTATTGAATACTAAAAAACAACAAGAGTCATGATTAGGCCTACCTAATTTAATGTTTAATGTAAATTAATTAAATATAAAGTGCAAACAGATGATATAGACTTTTTGAAACTTCGGGAAAGTTAGAAAGATATTCACAGATTCGGCCTTCCCGGATCAATAACTTATCAGCGGAACATTGCTTTTATAAAACCGACACCGCTTTGCAATAACAGGAAGATAGACTGTGAGATACAACCACATGTTCCTCAAAATGAACCGTCCTCCTCCCCGCTGGGGAACTATCATTGATGTCAACTTACGCAGAGCCGGCTGTGGCTCGACTGCTGATGGACCGTCTGCAAGTCCAACCCGGTACCCAGGAGAGGTGAGTGTCATCAAAATCATTTTACACATACGTGATCTCACGTTGTTCCTACATTTCATAGTTTGGAAAATAATAAAAAAAATTTGTGTAAATGCTTTTCAATGAAAACCCTTTTGTAAATTGTGGGGTTAAATAACATCCCATTTGGTAATAAAATAAGTAATAATTGTACCATACCATGTTGTAGTATCATCAAACTGACAGCACACATGAATTAATTCCTCTTGATTATACTACAACACTTAGTTTGATAAAAATGTGCAGAAAAGTAATTTTAGTGATTTTTTATCATTACATTTGGTAATAAAATAATAACTGTACTATAACATGTTGTATCATCAAACTCACAGCACACATAAATCATATCCTCTTGATTATACTACAACGCTTTGTTTGATAAAATGTGCAAAAATGTAATTTTAGTGATTTTTCATAATTAAAACAAGTAATAAATTGAGTAATAATTCTACTATAACATGTTGTAGTGTCATCAAACTCACAGAACACATAAATCAACTCCTCTTGGTTATACTACAACACTTAGTTTGATAAAAATGTGCAGAAATGTAATTTTAGTGATTTTTTTTGTAGTGTCATCAAACTCACAGCACAATAAAGTCAGACCAGGGAAATAATCAAGCAGAAGACGATGTCACAGATGAAGACATGCAAAACACTGAAGAAGACGACAAACAAAATAAAATGTCTGTACACACTGAAGCCCAACTTCAACAAAACATAGAACAATGGAGAAAGCTGCCAGCAGTGTCAAAAAAGTTCACAATTACAATAAAACTAGAGAAATGGCAGAAAATTCTTACGCTTCAAGGTTCAATGAAACTGAGAAGACCTTGGACCAATGTTTTATACAACAGCTTCTGTAAAAAGAAAATCCCTGCTCTACTCTTGCTTTCAGGAGTCAGCACATCAAAACAACTCACAGCCGAAAAATCAAAGGTCCATATTTAAATGTTAGTGCAGTTTGTGCTTTTCCTTCCTGCAGTGCTAAATACTTTTTTTAAATGAAAAGAATGCCAAAAGGAAACAACCGAATTAAAATATCTGTGCAACAAAGGGGAGAAATAAAACACAAAAAAAGTGAGAGGCAATTTGGACCTTCAGCATAGACAAGAAGAGGGAGGATTGAAGGGAGTGAGTCAGCTTTTCTTTACCAAACTTAAAAAAAACACCTGATGCTGAACTTATTTCTGGAAACATAACCCGAAGTCTGAATAAAAATGTTTTGAAAGTGATTAGGTCAGAATTCAGTAAAGGTACAATAATAAACAATGATATGTTCATGGAAATGTACCTCACAAAAGTACCTCAGTTTCTGTCCTTCAACAAGGAGAGCATTTTCAGCTACCTGGACAGGGCTTTCACTATTTGTTCAGGACAAATGACAGACATCAAAGGACATAAATGCTCTGCACATGTGTTGAAAGCTGTTGCTCATTCCATAGGATGAAAAACAGATGACAAAGGTTTAAGAGCTTTTGCAACCTTTGCATTTGCCAGGTTGCAAAACACAACTTCACTGACTGACGCCCTCAACATCTTCCGGTCACTGTGCAGTGTTTTATGCGGAAAACACAATAGCAAAACCGTCCTTCTTAACCTGAAAGTCGTGCAAGTATTAATTAAGAAAGGAAAGACACCTGACATCGATGAGAGAGAAAAGTTGGAGGTCAGCCAACTAGCTCATGAGGAAGATGATGAAGAAAAAAAAGATAAGCCAACACAATCATTGGCATATCTCCTTTCACATGTAAATTTAAGGAGGATCTGGAGGAGGTACAAAGTGACCTTGGAAAAGTTGATGTCCAAACTCAACTTACTGGGAATCCATATTACTGCCCTGGCATTGTTGACAACCTTTTTGAAAGCTACCTGGGAATTTTTCCACTTTGGAGTGGTCTGTTGTTGTGAGATTTGAAAAGGTATGCGTCAGACAAGGATGAAAAGAACTTTGCCCAAGTAAAACAAGGGACACAAACTGCCATGTGGAGAGATGGTTTGGTATCATCAATCACTCAATACTAAAAAAGCAGAGACGGCTGACACCAGGGACATACATACATACATAGAAAAATACTCTACAGGGAAGGTACAGAGAACACATCATGTGTCATAACCTCTCTGAAAAACTACTCCTCAAACAAGGGATCTCCAAAGACATCACACAATCCCAGGGAGGTTGGGCAAAGAGAGATGGGAACAAGCCCCTTACTGGAAGCTCCAAATATTTCCTGACTCCATCAACTGTTCCTGTTCCAAAGAGAGCAAAATCAGCTATAAATATTTGTTTTTGTGACCCTACAGCCTATAATAGTGAATTGATTGATAATTATACATATCAAGAAAACCTTACATTTGTTTGTAAGTAAACTGTAATACCTAAAGCACATTTTATCAACCCAAGTGTTGTAGTATAATCAATAGTAGTTCATTTATGTGTGCTGTGAGTTTGATGATACTACTACATATTATAGTACAGTTATAGCTTATTTTATTACCAAATTGCATTATAAAAAATCACTAAAATTACATGAAAGCACATTTTCCAAAGCCATGTGTTGTAGCTTATACAGCAGGAGGACATTTATTCATGATGGGATTTTTTTTAACCCCACAGTTTACAAAAGGGATTATATAAAAAATCCTCAAATTATGTAAAAGTATTATTTTCCAAACTAAGAAATGTAGTATAAACAACGTAAGATCACATACGTGTAAAATGATTTGGACGACACTACACCTCTCCTGGGTGAAGTTACTGAATATTTAATGCATTAATATAAAGATGCTCCATCTGTGAGGATTGTAACTTTTATTTTTCTGAGAAAATATTTAAAAAAGTTTAGAAGGAGAATTGGTATTTCATGAGGTCGAAACTTGTCATATAATTGTTTTACACTTAGACAATGTCAGTGGATAAATGTTATTTGGGCAGCATTTAATTTAGGAGCATGGTGTCACTGGAAGCACATTTTCCAATGACTTCTTTCTAGATCTTTACTAAGCCGCTAAACAACATTCATTAACACATAAGCAAAAATATTCAATTTTATTTACAGAAAAATAACAGTGACATTTTAAAACATTAAAAAAATATATTTAAGAACACAAAGCATAAATGTAACCCTGGGCAGAAGGGATGTATCAGGTTCATCCTGAAGTTCTGTGCGTTATCACTGAGCCAGATGACACTTTCTTTTTATAAATAAAAAAATGAAACAAAAGTTTTTATGTGTGAGTTTGTACTGGAGTCGTTTATGCAGGAACTTCTCCTTCAATAAACTGTGTTTGCTCTCAATGAACCCGTCTGTCCAGTCTGTGTCAGTGGTTATGGTTGTCACAGACAGTTCATAAAGTCACTCAGCAGTCTGTGGGATTTTGAGTCTGTTGCAGTGATCAGTAATCAAACGGTCTGCAGTTGGTAAAGCTTGGCTCCTTTCTTCAGCAGGAAACCCTGTTCATTCAGGGAACTCACCAGACCTTCAAAATCCATCACCTTTAAGGAGTCAACCAATGAATTAATACATTATTTAGCATGTGAACACTTTGTGTGACAGCATCGTTTAAAATAAACTCATGTCCTGAAATAATGGGATTGCTTGTTCTGGGAATGTTATGTATATTAGTCTGTTCTACTTGTAATGTTCATTTCAGTGTATCTGTATGCTTTCACCTTGATGTTCAGTCTGTTGGCCACTGATCGAAGCATCTGAAGGTCAAACTGCTTCTGATTGGTTCTCTGTGCATGTAAATGCAGAGCGTTGACCAATCGTTTTCCAGCGCTGCGGTGACTCATTCCCGACCCGAGCTGAGAACGTTCAAAGTCCAGATTGCCGAGACCATCTGAGTATGTATCAGCCAGACTGCAAACCAAAATCACACACACACACACACACACACACACACACACACACACAAACACAAACACACAGGGAGAGTGAGTGTATAATATCTCAACATCAGGGCAGCATGATGTTTAATGGATTTTCGACAGGATGTCTTCAGTCATAAGGTTTCTAGGAGCATATGGCTATGTGAACTAGAATTCTTTTGATTCTGTATATCATGCAAATGAATATCAAGACCCTTCATCTTCTGAAGGCTGATATTAAAGTGAACAGACAAAAATAACTTCCACTGGTGAGAGCAACTCCTGTGTACTTACTGTGAATCTAAAATCCCCCTCTCAAAATATTATTGAGATAAAAAAATTAAATACCAAATGGATGTAACTTTGTGTAAGTGGAACAATCTTATTCTAGAAATCCACTTGGCTTGTATTGTGCTTATTGACTTCAAGCAAACGGCATTTTTTAGAATGTTTTTTATTTGAAATAAACTAAAAATACTTGTGCCCTATTGAAAGGATAAGCGCTCAGTGAAGAAACCCCTCATCCGCAACAAAAACAGCGTTGCCACCTTCAACAGACGAAAGCTCTGTTCATGCGAGCGACATTGCCGTTTACTAACTACCCTACCACATGGCCCTTACCTTACCTAGTTCCAGCTTGTGAAATAAGAAGAATACATCCTTTTTCTTTGTTGCATGTGATATTAAACTGAAAATCTTAAAGTTCTGGAATTGGACAAATGTAGCCATTTGAAGATGCTAACCTGGACTACAGGAGAGTTAATAATTTACATTCATCACTACAAATATATTTGTAATGCATCCCTTTACTGAACAGAAAGACTAATGTAGTGGCACCTGTGTTTCATGATCTCCACCACATCCTCAGCGTCACTCTTTGTTGCAGTCTCTCTGAGGTCCAGCCTCGCTCTCGCCTGCAAATACACACACTCAAATATAGTAGTACAGGAGAGCGAGGAAGCCACTTCTCTTAATAAGGAAATGGTTCGTTATTAAACAATAAATACTTCTCAGTTTGCATAAATTGCAGATAAGTTGTCAAACATACAGAAACCTACCTCAGTCAGTCTTACTAACGACTCGAGCTGTCGTGTGGTGATGGGTGTGGCATCAGCAGAGTGAGCCTGAGATCTCAGTGACAGGTAGAAGTCCTGTAGTACCTGTGCAGCCTCAGGACACACTGTGGGATATACGTACTGTCGAGCGTAGCTAATATACTTCCTCAGCAAACATGCTGGAATGGGATCCACACTTTCACCTGCAGGGATCTTGGCAGACAAAAAAACCCCACAAATTGCATGATTGGAAATGATCCTTGACATATGTTCTGCTACATTGGAGAATGCTTCATGTTTTACCTGCAAACGTTCAGACAGCGGCATATCTGAGTGCTCAAATAAGACAGAAGTCTCTAATTCACTGTTAATTCTGGTAACTATGGCGCTGCTCGTTCGGCCTTTTCCTGCCCTGTTTGCCATGACGTGCTCAGACAAGCGGCGGTCATGTGACTCATCTGGGATGTCCAGGAGGAGGAAGACAACGTCAAATCGAGAGAGAAGAGCTGAACCCATTCTGCAGATAAGAATGCACATGTGCAAATTCAACTTGTATAGCTTGTATATTCAACAGCCGCTTAAAAACAATAGCTCTTTTGTTTATCGACTTTGTTGAGCTGACTTACTTCAGGTTTTCAGAAACAGTCTTGCCTCTGTTGTAATGTCCTCCGATGGGGTTTGCAGCAGCTACAACTGATGCTCTGGCAGGCAGAGAGGAAACTATTCCAGCCTTAGCGAGGCTCACAGACTGCTGCTCCATGGCTTCTAGCAGAGCCTGCTGCTGGTTGCCCAACTTATCAAACTCATCAATGCAGCACAGACCTTAGAAGAAGCCAACAGAGAAAAACAAGTACAATCAGGAGTGAGAGTGTGGGAAGACTAAAGAACAATTGAGACTCTCCAACAAGCAGTGAGAACTACAGCAATGCTGTGTCGAAGGCATGGATCTCCAAAGCCGTTTATTTCTCAGGTTTCACTTTAAAGTTTGTTTCAATTCCTTTGAGAGTTGAGAAGTTTATCAGAAACCCTGGGGTCTTTTCAAAGCCAGAGGAACCTAGAGGCACTGCTGCAGTGTGTGAGAAAACTTTTGAGAAAGGGTAGATCAGCAATGGCATAGGATTACATTTCTAGTGTATTATTGAATAGTTTGACGTGTCTACTCTCTTCCTCACCTTGGTCAGCGAGCACTAAGGCTCCAGCCTCGAGAGCATAATCTCCTGTTCCTGCGTCTCGGGACAAAGTCACTGTTAGTCCTAGAAAAAACAATATTAAATATTAAAATCCAAACTTCATTATAAATGAAAAAGATGGGAGTTTGAGCTGCAAACTGCAGCTATGGGACAACAAGGATGAGCATGACTTTTTTAACAATGTACTGTACCTGTGGTGCTTGTGCTGTTGCCACACACATAGATTCCTCTGGGAGCCACATTACACACGGCCTACACACAGAGAACGTATGAACATTTAGGTATTACGTTTCTAAACATATTACAACTTCAAAGGGGAAAAAAGACCTAACAACTTCAATCATTCAATCTTGATTAGTAATAGCATTAATTCCGAAAAAATGTTATCTCAACACATCTCTTTTTTTTTTACTTTTATTCACCAAAACGTGCATACACACACTCACACAAAAGAAGGAGATACAAACAAGAGGGGAACTGTGGTACGGTACAGTTTTGCAAGCAGACTTAGACCAAAAAAACAAACAAACAAAACAAAAGGAAAAACTTAAGTAATTAAAATGAATGAAAGATGGACAAAATAAATAATTGAGCAAACAGGACAAAGAAAAACATGGGGACAGTATGGCAACAAAATGATGTAAAATAAAACTGGTGGATTAGTTGGTTGTAGGTTGTACACATGGTGGCGATTTTTGGTGTTATTTGTTTGTTTTTGTTTTGTTTTTCCCTTTGTATGATGATTACCAAATACAGACTATTTGTAAATTATATTAAAATTGTAGTTATTCTAATTTCTTTTCTCCTCCCTGTTTACCTGCCTGGTTCTGCTGTGGCATTAACTCTCCGGCATAAAATGGTGGTGAGAATTGTGGGGTATATTTTGTTGAATTTTCAGAGTTGGTTTTTGTGCGTGGCTGATTGTTGTTCCATTGATATCTGTTGTGTAAGGAGGTCTAACCATTGTGATGTGCTGATCTTTTTCCTACTTTTCCAGTTGAGCAGTATTGTTTTCTTGGCGATAGTTAGGGCTACGTAAGTAGGGGTATTATGATTTCTTTGGAGTTTGTGTTAAATTCATCCAGATTGCCAAGAATGCAAACAGAGTGGAATGTTGTAGCCAAGGAGTCGGGATAGTGTGGTGGTTATTTTCTTACCAGAAGTTGTTGCGTTTCCTTTCCTAGATATTTTCCTGATTTGTCATTGTGTTCGTAGTGGTTATATCTTAGTATTTGTAGTATGAATTGTGTTTTTTAATCAATAATGCTGTTGAGTTGATTTTTGGTATCTCTAATGTCTTCCAGTATTTCTTCTGTGGAGTTAGTTACATATAAATGATGCAGTTGTTTGAGTTTTTCTTCCAGATTATTTTCCAATCTGTTTTCTTCCTTATTTTTTAAAATGTCAAGTATGAGATTGTTTTTCCTCTTAACACTGATTTAGCTGTTTCCCAGATGAGGGTTGGTGAAGTATTTGCTGTGTTGTTTGTTTCCATGAATAATGTCCATTGTTTCCTAAGGTGTGAGTCAAATTCTTTGTCTTGAAGAAAGGATGTGTTGAATCGCCATCTTGAGTTGGTTTTTGGCTCAGTTTTGTTGTGCAGTATAAAGCTGATGGGCGCATGATCAGATATGATGATTGGGTGGATTGTGGGGTCAGAGATATCTGCCATCATAGAACTGCTTGTTAAAAAGTAGTCAATTCGTGAAAATGATTTATGGACTGAGGAGAAGTCTGTGTATTCCCTTGTTGAAGAGATTTGTAGCCTCCAACTATCGCCAAGACCAATATCTGTCATGTTTAATTATTTCTGTAGAATGCCAGTTTTTGGTGTGATGTGAGTTAGTTGAGCTAGCTACAGTTAGATTGATAACTATGTTGAGGTCTCCACCTATGATTATAGTTGATGTTGAGAAATCCTGTAATGAAGTAAAGAAGTTGTGGTAGAATGTTGGGTCATCTGTGTTTGGGCCATAGATACTTGTTATTGTTATATTGATGTTATTAATTGTTCCATTGATAATGATGTATCGTCTTTCTGGGTCTGTTATAGTGTGTTTATGAATAAGTGGTGTATTTTTATTAATAAGAATTGAAACTAGGTCTGGACCCGAATATTCGGCTATTCAAATATTTGTTCGTCCGGTAGGCAATCGATTATTCATTTTGGGATTCGAATATTCTTTTAAATTTTTTTTTTTTTTTTGTTGGGTACCTGATATTCCTATCCTCACAACGGTCAGTGAACGTCACACTTCAGTTCACCTTGGCCGTTGAAGGGAAGACAAAATGCCGAAGACTTCAGCTGTGTGGGAACACTTTAAATAACATGAAAACAAGAAAAAGGCCGTGTGCCAAATATGCAATTTGAAACTGGCCTACCACAGTGGCACAACAAGCATGAAAAGTCACCTGAATGCTGTAAGTAGTTTATGAAGTATTATATATTATATTTTGACGGTGTAAAAAACCGAGATCATACTAGCTAGCAAACTTAGCTTAGCCTTAACCTTTGCTTGAAAAATAGTTAAGACTCATTAAGTTAGGGTTGTAAAACGTTATAGAGACTTATTGAGCAGTGCCGTGCCGCCGTGGAGTATAAATATTCTGTTTAAATTTAAGATGTTACTGAGTTGGAGAAATAAAAAAAAAGAAATGAAAGAGGGAGGAGCAAAAAGAAAAGGAGACAAATTATGATGATGAAAAAATATGTAAAATAAATAAAGAATAATAATAATAATAATAATAATAATAGAGATTAGGGGGTGAGTTCCAATTATAATATCTCAACACATTTAACAAAAGAGCAGGTGTGTTTTCTGCGTTACCTGTAACATCTGACTCTTTCCCAGTCCAGGGTCTCCCACCATCAGGAGGTGTGGGTCTCCTCTAACTGGGACGCTGTTCTTGTCTATGTGCTTCTGTCGGCCTCCAAACAACACCAAGGCAAGAGCGGCTTTTACAAGCTGGAAACACAAGAATCCACTATGTTGGTCTGACTTTTTGTTATTCTTTTGACAAATTGAAAAAGAAGTCCGAACATGTCCTCTTCACAAGGTGTGTATAATACCAGGTGTGTATAATACCAGTGTATTCAAACTAATTACAAGTATCCCTTTGTAAATTGTGATGAAAATGCTCTTAGTGTTCGTAATCTTGTTATAAAATACCAAACTCACCAGGTGGCCATAGATAGCAGGACACAACGAGCTGAAAGAGGTGAGAACATCGAGTGTTTCATGGGTTTTTATTAGTCAACATCAATGTGCTTAAATAGTCCCTACAGGGCCAAAAGTACATGTTGACAGTAGATGCCCAATGAGGCTGCAATGCTTACAACTTAACACAAAATATAACTGTCATTGGATGAATGAAAAATCATTGTGAAAAGAAATGCTCAGATGTTCAATGTTCATCCTAAGGTGTTGTCAAGCCAATTTGTTGACTGCATCAAAATGTCGAATTATGTTGGCAGGGATAATTTCCAGGCGAACCTCGACATTATTATAGTGAAATCCACTTTCCCTGGGCTAATGAAAGTTGTGTAACATTTTTTTTTATAGAAGATCCAGTTGTATTCTAGATAAGTAGTAAAACCCACAACATGATAAATTATGCTTTAACCAAACAAACAGGATGCTTTAACTTTTCTAAACAGTAGACATGTTATATTGTAGGTTGTACATCTCTTACTGTACTATGAGTCTCAGCAGGCCAGGCTGTGACTGGATCTCCTGGATGGCATACAGCTCCTTCAGACTGAACTCCTCCCTTCCAGAACAATCCTCTTGTGACCCTTCTGACCTCTGACCTGACTTGGTCTGCTGACCTTCAGATTAAGGTCATATATTGTGTTAAATATAAATAGAACTGCTTCATATAATACGTCCAAACTATACAAATTACACACTTTTCATTACCTTTAGAATTGCTGACTGAAGTGGCTTCAAGGTAGAGGAGGAACATACACTGATCCTTGTTCCCCCGAGTAGTACCTGCATACATGTAGTGTCAGTCATAAGTATACTGGATGTAGCTAGTAGATTCTTAAATTACACAACTACCAGTAAAAAAAGATAACGTTTTCTCCAAACTAACTCCCCCCTTCCCTGGGCAGTGTGTGTGTGTGTGTGTGTGTGTGTGTGTGTGTGTGTGTGTGTGTGTGTGTGTGTGTGTGTGTGTGTGTTTCAGTGTGTACCATCGTTGGTAACTCGGACTATCCCGGTCACTGTAACTGTGTCTCCAGGAACGCAGCTGTCACAGAGGTCGGAGTTCAGGTGACACTCCACAGTGCGTGGGATCCGTCCAGTCTCCCTTTGCTCACCCCCCATCAGCTCCTGCACCCTGAAGTGGGCACAAAAAATAATTATCATATCCTATCTTAAGCATATCAATGGGTGACCAAAGTAGGCCAAAGGCTGAACTTTTGCAAAACTGGGAAGTCTTTCTAGTGGAGAAAAGTTTTTTCAACATTTGCATGATGATAAGATGCATTATGCAGCAAAAACAGGGTGAAGCATTGTTAACAATGAAGTCAGAGCTACTCTGCACAATGAACTAGTGATGGCTCTACTCGTGATTAACGTCTTTTTCAACACTTTGGAGTTTAAAAATATCCGCAAACCAAAATGTAAGCCAACATGATACAAACAAATAGAACCGTCACAGGCAGAGAGTTATCAAATCAACATTCTGATAAATATATTTAACCCGTTAGTTTTCATTTAAATGGCCTCAACCCTCATTAGCAAGAAGAATTTAACCTCATCACAGTTTTTCACAGCTGAAAGTGCACATGGATATAAAGATACCTGAAACACTTACTTGATAATCTGCCAGTCTACAGTGTGAGTGAGAGGCGAACTCCTGCAGGGGACGAAGGAACGACTGCGACACTCAGACTGGATACACTAGTAATACAAGACATGTATACATGCAAACACTTAAAGGTAAACTGTAGATTAAAGTTATGCTATTAAAGGGGCTTTGTGTGTACCGTTAAAGGCAGGGTTGGTAATTTCTTCCAGATACACTTTTTAAGATTGTGGTTGAAATTGTCTTTTAGATCCTGACAGAAATTAATAATTCATGTACTCTGAAAAAGGAACAAAGAAAGTCTGTTATCTGTAGCAGTCGTACGACTGTAAAAACTTCGACCAATGTCTGCCACGAGGTACTAATCTGATAAACCAATCATGCCTCCCTGTCTCCCTGCTCATTCTCTACCCTTTGAGTGCACCAGCCCACAGTCAAAGCGTGTGACCGATGACAGAGTTTATACTGTTAGTTTGTAGTTTCTACACAATGCAAGCGATGAGCTGAGTTCAGCATCTGGAGCAACTGCGCACCTGCATGTAAGTTAGGGGCGTGGCTTTTGAGGGAGCACAGAGGGGAAGGGGTGGCTGTAGACGGAGCACTGAGAGAATGCTTTCAATATCATGCTAGTTTTTGAAAATGACCAACCCTGCCTTTAAAGAAAATGTGACAAAAGCTGTGTTGCTTGTGGATACTAACGTGTGGCAACAGAACAGAACAGAAAAGCTTGTTTGAAGTTGTTGAAGTTTGAGGGCATACCTTGTAGTGGTGTGATTTCAAAAACACTAAACGTTTAGTAAACTCGCTAACCGTTAAAACATAATTTTTTTTTTTTTTTAAACATTTGGAAAGGTGCGCAAGTCACTGCACAAAGCACAGAGCAACAGCTGTTCAGCGAATATCAGCGAAGCAGCCGTCACGAGCTGCACACTGCGCAGGTAGTGACTTTCTTCTCCTTCCCTCCTTCCCTCCCTCCCTCCCTCCCCTCCTTCTCACAGCTGTTCTTCTGAAGAAGTGTAGAGCGCAACAGTGAACTCACACTCCAGTTATCGTTCTTAATGTAACGTGCCGATAATGTTTTAAATGATCGAAGTTTAAAAAATCATAGTAGCCTGTTGTTTAACATTCAGAGTGTTATGTAATGTAAACCGCACCGGAGATGATGTCCCCGTGTTTACCTGTTGAAGGAAATACTTACTTAATACTTTGTTAAAAACGTTAATTTAACAAGCCGGCCGCCGCCATGCACCCACCCCCCCCCTTGACGTTTAGCATATTGGTCAGTTTTGCACACCAAAAATACCTTGGTAGGTATAGCATATTTCCCATGCTGCAGCGGCAGAGACAGTGTGTTTGAGCAGCCCAGGCACCTGAAGGCCATCCTGGTACACAGAGGTCTGATGTTGCTCACTCTGACCACTGTTCCCCTTACACACACCAGCCGTCCAAACACGCTTGCTCGCAACATCCTCAAAGGAGTCAGTGGTTCATAGTTGAACAGCCTGTGAAAGATTTACACAAAAAACGGTCAGCTCCATTCACTCCAGGCTGCTGTATATGCTGTGCTTAGCTGTGCACTTTACCTTGCACTGATGTGAGGGATGTTGATGATTGGGGTGGCGTCAGGAAGTTCTTCCCCCTGCAGCTCAGCAGCCTGTTTCACTAAGTCTAAAGTCAACACCTGAAACAGACACACACACACACATAAATGCATTCTGGTATTTCATCTTCAGTCGAGCAGATACTTTCTTTGCCTCTTCAGAGTTCTTTAATTTTTTGATTTAGACAAACATGCTATAAATCACATCGTATTCATCACGTTAGATATTCATGTAATGCTTTTGAGTAGTTTATAATAGTTGTGCCCTGTCTCTTCAAACCTGAAGCCTACACAGTAAGTAGTGCTGTGCGCTGCCTATATGTCTATACGCATGTACAAGTTGCAACACCAATACTGAATGAAAAATATGGAACATCCCTCTTTGTACATGACAGCTTCATTTTGAGTGCGTGTACCTGATGAACTGCCACTCCCAAACAGTTGAGCATCACCTCTGGCTGTTCCTTCAGCTCTGTGGTCAAATCAGGGATCGCTTGACGCACCATTTTGTCTCCAGTCAGGTCTGCGTAATCCACCAGAACACTTCCCTGACGCTCAATCTCATCCTACACACAAACACAAGAAGACAAACACACACCACATCAAAAGATGAAGAACCTAACGTTACAGATCAGAGATCTACAAGAAGACAAGCTAGCCAACCTTGTCATACAGCTGAATCTTGGAAGTGAAATATTTCTCAAACACTTTGATCTTTTCCACACTAGGTGAGCTCTTGATGAAGCCTGTGGGGGAAAAAAAATTGTTACGGTATACCCTAACAATCACAGGCAAAAACATATTTTTGACAATGTGCAGCCAAAGAGTTCCATCAACACACGAGTACCTTCTGTGAAGTATAGCATCCATCCTTTGTACGGACACAATCTATCAAGAGTTGTCTGTAAAGGGACTGAGGAGACAGTAGCATGACTAATTATTCAAATGACGTATGATGTAAATTTACCTTTTTATTTGTATTTCGTGTGATATGTAGCAAAAACATTAGATGCTGTTAGTAATGTTTAAACGTTTGTTTAAAATTCAATGTTTTCGAGAGGAGATACTTTTCTTTAAAGCGTTTTTGTTTTTAAACGAGAATGTAATCCTTTACATTTAATCACAGGATAGATACAATGGAAAAACAAGTGAAACTCACCTCTCTGATGGTTTCCTGATGCTCCCCCTGAAACACTGCCTCCACCTCCTGAAGCTCCCCCCGAGCCTCTCCCTGCTTCTCCTCCTCTTCCCCTCCACGGTCTATTCCCCCATCCTCCCCCTCCCCTCCATCCTCCCCCTCCCCTCCATCCTCCACCACCACCTCCTCCTCCTCTCCATCCTCCCCTCCCTCCTCTCCATCCACCACCTCCTCTCCATCTGCTGCCACCTCCTCCTCCTCCTCCTCTCCCTCCTCCACCTCCTCCTCTCCCTCCTCCACCTCCTCCTCCTCCTCCTCTCCATGAGCCTCTCACAGACTCCTCTCCACTCATAGCTTTCCTAAGACAAAGTAAAAAAAGAGTGAGAAGTTGAGAGGGACACAGCAAAGTTAAGAGGAAATACTCTCTAATACTTTTATTGATGAAACTAACTCCATCAAAAACAGATAATTACATGTACTAAAACGGAATGACTAGATTGAATTAACTCTTTGTAGAGAGCCTTTAAACAATCCTGAACCACCTGACAAATCGGCACATAAATCATCTACATGAGCAAAGTATGACTCAACTATAACTGTGTATGTTATTATCACAACTCATTTCTGCTACCCCCCTTCACAGCAAACCAACAACAAACCAAGACTAAAGGCACAAGTTACGTTTTGAATAAGCAAAGAAACACTTAGATAAGTCTGAAGTTTGTTGTATTCACAGTTTTTACGTCATCTAAAACCTGTCGTTTAAACTTGATAGTAACAGACGTGTGACACAAACCTTTCGTTTTTCCTTAAAATTCAGTGGGAAAAGTCCGATATTTGAACAACATCCACAGAACGACGACTACGTAAACCCAAAACGGTATGAATTTACAGATGTTTACACCAATGTTTACACCAATGTTTACACTACACAGGTTGTCAAAGTTCCCTCCACTGACGTTAAAGCTTCTTCTTCGGCTGCTATTACATGCAACACAGAATAGTCACGGCCCTTCACCGCCCTCTAGAGGAGGATGAAGTTACTACAAAAATTACACTTAACAAACACTCTGAATTAATAATCGACCAGAAATACTGCAATATACATAACATACATGCAAATAACTGTACTCAAAATCAATTATTTTTTGCTAAAGTCCTAGTCTAACCACATTGGTTCCTTCACAGTTGAGCTCTCATGTAATTTTATCCATAGGTCTAGTTGAAATCTGTGTTTGGTGCTAGGCCTATTTATATAGGATATTTATCTTCTAAAAACGTCAAATTAAGCATTTTATACTAAATCCCTCACAGCCTATATAGGCTACCTCTCTCTATTTCTTCTTTCAACTCATTCTTATTCTTATTTAGGCTATGTGTAGGCTATGCAACCTACCAAAACATTTTATGGGCTAGGCCTTGTCTATTCACACTTTTTCTTTATCCCTGTTCTTGAAGGAATCATCATGCTATACCACAAATATTTGAGTATTTAATTTTGATGTCTAATTTTAGATATGATAGATTCATATTAAAGAGCATGAGCTCTATGTCACTGAAGGTTTACTATTTGTATAAGATTACCCTGCAATGAAAAACAATATCAAATATTAGACGTATGATCCTGTTGGGTAGAAGGGTTTATTTGAAGAGGGATTTGAATCACAACATTTAAGGATATATAAAGATATTTGCTGTGAAATAGCATAACGTTTTCACCATTTTTATGTTGACCTCTGCTGCCACGGTCTGGATAACTTTTGTCATTACAGTTGTCTTCCTAACACACGAACACAGATGGCGTCATGCACAATTTTCTTCCTTGTCCTTGACATCTGTTACTTCATTAAACTCCATCATTAAACTCCGTCCTCATAATCAATTAGAATTATTATAGGAACAATTTTTATAAATTAAATAGTATTGATACATATCCCTGACGTGTAAATCCTAACGCTGTGGTCTAAATTTGCACGTTAGTCCCATGTTTGCATTTCTGCTCAAGCATCCTCTTAACAGTCAATGTCTGAATCAAAAACACTGCTTATCAGTGTTCAGGTGTGACTCTACAGTACATCAGATTGTTAATAACAGTAAGGTATAGTAATAACAAAATAAGACAAAAAAACAAGTTTACCATGGGATGACATAATGGCATTAAAAAACTCACCTCTGCTTGACCATAACTGCTCCTGATTTCAACATTAGTAGAACCTAATTTTGATCTCAAACCTCTCACACCCTTCTCTGCCACATACGATGCTTTCCTTCTCGTCATCTGCTATTGGTCTATTCAAAATCCATTGGCTTCTTCCTGTAAGATCAGATGCACAGAGCCTGGCCTCTGTTGCTCCCAAGCTCCTTTTCAAATCAATATAAAACATTGACTTGAAACTGTTTGTATCCTTTTGTGCGCTAATCAAGCCTCATCTTTCAGACACAGCAGTTCCTCTGGTCTATTGATATCCGTTTGTCAGCCTTCACAAAGTTATGCCTCTTAGACTAATGAATTGTAGTCTCCTGAAATGTTTCCTTCTTTATCATAAGCTGCAGTGTTTCGACAAAATAAAAATAGCTTTAGACACTAGATCCCCTTTCCGGCTGAAATCAGCCACAGTAAAGTCATGCCTACTGCTCCCCAGTCCTCCAATTGACTGTGGCATCCTAGAAAATGTCCCTGACCCTAGAAACATCGAACTTCCCCTTTTTATAACTATGACACCATGAATAAAAACCAAAATAAAATGAAAGCTGTATTTCACATGAAGGTCAATTTTGACAAACACAAAACCAGGCAACTAGTTAACCTTATTGTAGAAACTATAAAAAAGTTTTAAAAAAAAAAGTGTCTCAAAAATCAGGAAATTTAATCAATCAAGTTTTTAAATGACAGTATGAAGATTGTTTCCATATCAACAACAACAACGACCTTCAAAGTGAACATCCAGCTGTTGGTGAAGCGTTAAACCACAGTGGTGAATCTGACAAAACACACACAACATTTGCTCCATCGCTGAGAGCATTCACTGGCATCATGAAGATGATTGCAAGATTGCAATAAAATACATAATTTCAATAAGGTATATACATAACAAGAAAAAACAAATTTACCATTCCAGTGCATGGACTCATGTATTTTATTTTATTATTACTTTTCCTCTACCAATTTTTTCCAGGATTGCATCATTATTCCTCACAAAATAAAATGAGATACCTTCTCTGGTAAATACTAGTTATTAATAAACTCTTGATATACTTAGGCTGTAACAAAGGACCTGAGTGCAGTAGTTAAGAAAGTATACCTCGAAATGTTTTACCGCCGATTACGAAGAAGGAGAAGAAGAACAGTGCACAAAATTGTAGAAAAGGACGACACAGCAGAAAGTGAACGATTATTGAAAATAAATCTGTGCGTTTTTCCAAATAAGATATACACTGGCAGATTTCTAAAGAAAATATAAAGTGGTTAACTATATATGGGTTTTATACACTTGTTTTGCATAATTGTGCAGCCACAAGGAATTTTATTTTGTAGTGAATTTCACTTCAAGGGCAAATTAAGAAAAACACATCCAGATAGTCACTGTCTGAAAATTAAAATGATGGAACTAAAGAAAGAAAGGAAGTGTAAATGGTAAATGGACTTGAGCTTGTATAGAGCTTTTTTACACTGCAGGCCACACCTGCCCATTCACACCCATTCACAAACTGATGTCAGAGGCTGCTATTTAAAGTGTCATTCAGTATTAACTAATCCCATTTACTCACATTCACAGGCAGCCAAACAAGCAGCTGGAGCAACTTGAGGTTAAGTGTCTTGCCCAAGGACACATCGTATATGATTGCAGGAGCTGGGAGTTGAACCCCCCAACCTTGTTGAGAGACGACCGACTCTACCACTGAGCCACAGCCGAAAGGAAATGTACTATCAACGTATTTAAATAATGAATGAAAGAAGCGTCTTTTTGCAATTTGGCGACACCTAGTGGTCAATCTAAAGCAGTGCGTCTGTAACTACAAAGGCCTGAAGTGATGATCATTTTTAATAGCACAAAACCATTTTTGAAATGTGTTTTCTCTTGACGGTCGGGATAATTTGGATTGTTGAGGGTTGTGTCTGATTCATTTGAGGGTCCAAATAAAGCGAGTGAGTGGGTCAGTCAGTCAGTCAGTCAGTATCATCAGTCTTTTCTGTCCCTTCTTTTAACCTATACAAACACACAAACATGTCTATACTTGTCAGGACCCTCACTGACATAAATTAACTCACCATTAACTTTTCTTTACCACCCAAAGTGGATGTAAGGGAAAAACAATCTAAGTAAATTGTTCAGCCACTCTAAAGCTGAAATAATTCCCCACAAAGACCGATGTAAGAAGGCAAAAACACTCACACACACACTCACAAACCCTCTCCAGGGAGTGTTTTTGAGGGGACAGAAAGACAGAACAAACAAGAAGAAAAATCAATGCCTGAACTAACTGTGGCCTGGAGTAGTTAGTGGTAATAGCAGAGGGCTGAGAGGGATGGATGCACACGTAGACACACAACACACACACAGTGAGCTGGTAATCTCAAAAACAGCTCTTGCAAGGAAAGCAGACAAAGAAATAAAGACAGAGTGAGGCTTATGTCTTTCTATTTCGCCCCATCATTATCTTCTTAACACTGAGAAATGAAATTCTGTTTGTGTCCCATCCCTTCACACACAGCTGTCTTTTTGTTTATATCTTTGCGATGATAGCTGGTGTTTTGTGGAGAGGGATGGAGAGGGCTGAAGGACCACCACAGAGAGAAAATGAGAGGCTTGCCATTAGGCAAGGCATTTAATCTTTCTCCGATCAATCAACAGCTATAGGGTCTGACAAAACCAATGTACATTCAAGGTGTTTTGAGTCAATATATGGTTTGTTTTCCAGCCAGACTTCACAACCCACAAGTTAAATAGTGGGAGAGTCACCGCTGTAGGGTTGTGACAAAAGAGGCCTATGACTGTTTTAAATGAGTCTGTGACAAAGTGAGAGTCTTCATTACTTAGCAGTGGACCAGTCCATAAAGGAAAAAGACCCACTCACTCATTCCTTCGTGCCATCACTACCAGCTGCAACATCATGCAGTAAATGCCACAAGTACGCACCACAAGTACACACACACACACACAACTGATTATCATGTTCTTTCCAAGTTATTTAGCCATGAGCTAAGACTGCCATTAGCACTCGCAGCGAACACTGAGACAGCTGATGCCAAGAACAGGGAGGGGCAGGAGAGGATAGGAGGGGATGTCTCTGAACTGTCTGGTGACAAGAGTTGGCCCCACATATGTCACCTGCCTCCAGATCAGCCAATCGAAAAAATTTAAAAGCAGTACCCAGATTTCAACCTGTAGAGGCAGATGCTATGCATATTTCAAACATAATTTAATTATTTCTGACTCAAATGTCCAACAACATTACTTAATACCCATATACATAGGTTTTCAGCCAGGGGAAAAAGTGGTCTGGGGGTTTAGTTTACTCATTAATGTGAACATTCAAACAATTCCTATCTTATTTTTTTTTTTTGTGTTTGTTTATGTTTTAAAACTGCAAACGTAACTCAATGATTTTGTATTTAAGCTGTAGTTTTTTTTAGGGGTAAGGTTACTAAGGGAAAATGACATGACCTGTTCTGTTCTTTGTTTGAGAACTTTGTTTGAGCTTAAGTTACCTTCAGTGACATCGAAGGGCTGACATTTAAAAAAAAAAAAAATCTGCTAACTACCTTTACCTAAGATTGTCTACAATATCAGTTGGAAGAATTTAATGGAATAGAAACATATCAAACGCTGATAAAAAAAAAAAAAAAATGAGGACAATAATTTTGTTCTCAGTCAGGTGTCCCAATTTATGAAAATAATTCCACTCCACACTCTTAGTCTCAGAAACTAGTTTTTAAAAAATCCAAAAACAAACACTTCTTGCAAGTACACACACAATTAAAAAAAAAAACAGACCACACTGAGAATCTGGAAAAAGCTAATCTGGCAATCTGCCGTAGAGTCCTTCTGAACTTTCTGTCTTTTCTGCAGATGTCCCACTGCAACATCATGATGGATGCACATCAGCTGTTATGTGAGGGTAACACATGAATGAAGACACCAGCAGTCACTTCCAAACACCTTCTTCCCTGACACTTACGCAGCTTTTTTTTCTCCATGTCTGTGTTTAAAGGAGAGCATATTATCGTCATTTCTTTTACTCCTTTGACCAAAAAAGAACAATTAATAATCTCTTTGACCTCTCTTCGCTCAGCACCTCCTGTCTCGCTCTTCTGTCTCAACACACTGCATTATTTTACATTTTCCCTTTCACCATTTCTCACAGCACACACACACACACACACGCTCAAACTGCACATACTCACACACATACTGTACATCCAAAAGATACACTCTTAACCTACCAAACCTTACAACCCCTCAGGAGTAACACAGAAAAGCCCTTATGAAAGCAAATTGAATGTTTGCTGTACAAAGACTCTGTGGTACACACACACACATAAAGGGGTAGCAAATAGTTGTAGTGTGTGTGGGTGGCTGGCCCGAGGAATGTGTGTGTCAACATAACAAAAAAGCTTTTTTGAAGTAATCAGTTAATGCTGTGACGATAGATTGGTTTTGACTAAATCCGTGAAATGAGCCCCCACTAAACTTATTCAATTAGACTTTTTACATTTCCCAAGAGGCAATAATTAGCTCACAATAAGTGCCAAGTTACAAGATCACGATTACAGTTGTAAAGCGGGGGTTAATGTTCACATTAAATTGTATGGATCTTTGAGGAAAATGTAAGCATAGTTTTTAATCTTAATCTTATCTTAATCTTAATCTTAATCTTAATCTTTAATGGAATTCTTATTGAGCACTTGAAAAAAAAATCTGGTTCAAGACTTGGCTAAAGGTAAGTGGTCAAAAGTATATTTCTATGAACACCACGCAACGAAATGAGCAGATTTTGTGAATAGGCAACAACATTAATACCATTTGCATGACTGTGTTTGAGGCTACCAGCCAAAAGCAGGAAACATGGGCAAAAATGGACTACAAGACACAGCTTCTATGTTTAAAAAAATGAAGCAATAGAGTGGAGACTAAAACCTGCATTCTTTATTAAAGTCAGCAGTTGGTGACTGTAAAAGGAAGAAGTCTGAGCATATTGAAGTCCACGTGAAACTGTCTGCATCAAAACAGCAGAATGTTTATTTATGTATTCATTTTTGTCAATTATGATCCTATGTGCAGTGACATAGAAGATAACTACCACTGCGACCTGAAAAGTATACAGTACAGTATAAACATATAGATGACGTACAGTTAAGCCCTCGGATGTTCTAAATCATCATTAATGACAAATTGAGTATCAAGGACCGGATAGGATCCTTAGACTTTGGTGGGGTTGATGGAAGGTTTTTATAAACTGCTGGTGAGGGGCTGCGTTGTTTAGGAAACTCAGTCACCAGTTAAATGTGCTCCATCTTTCGTAAGAAATTTTAAAGCAACTTAAAAGGGTACAGGAGGGATGAAAACAGTGACGATGCATTAAATTGAAGCACGTAAAATGAAGAAATGTCATCAAGAGTCTTAACAAGAATACACTGTGTTTTAAAGGCATAAATACTCCTGCACTTTCTCTTACTGATCCCATTATTGGTGAGGGGATGTGAGACACTTTTTACGGTTCAGAGGGATTATTTCCTTTCATTCCTCAGGTGATTGACACTAAGCAGTGTGTTACTTAATCCTCACACTCTGATATGAAAATGTTCAACATAGGCACAATGACAATTTTGACAAAAATACATTTATTCTCAATGTACGGCAAAGGATTATAAAGCTCAGGCAATGCTCTATTTGTAGCAGTTTAAAAAAAAAACAGTTTACATGAATAAATAACTTTGTAAAAGTCTAAGAAAGGAATCTCTTTCTCTACCTGCATGCAGTTGCACAGAATAAAGGAAGGAGGATAGAGGAAGGAGGAAGGTAAAGGAAAAGGACAACCTGTTGACCGAAGTCCATGTACAGAGATGTTAAAATCAAAATAAATGATTTATGTTATATTTGAGTGAACCAAAGTATAAAGTGACCATCAGAGTTAAACGTGCTTAAGGTGACGCTAAGGGAGGTAAAGTGTCGGAGTATTAAAGTGTCACAGTGCTGGAGTATTGCACATAATAAATTGCACATTTGCCCTAGAGCCTGTAACCTTAAAGTGCTGGTGTTAAAGTTATCGCAGTGGCAGTTATATTATCTCATCTCATCTTATTTGGAGAATAACTCTCTAGTCTAACAGTAGAAATGCAATGTTCAGGTTACAAAAGTAATAATGCCCTTGCCTTGCTGGATATAGTGTAGCATTGCGTTACTTTTTGGCTTAATGTCTCAGTTCTGGCAGCTCATCTTACGTTACAGAAACGTCTTTAAAAACAAACAAACATGGCCTTACATTTAGACACTTTGTAAAGCTTTTAAGACAACTGTTTCGTTGATTCACTGCCTGACAGACAAGAGACACGCTTTCTTAAGATTCTCAAAATATGAATTACATTTAATTACATTTTCCATGAAACAAAGGGTGCTGTTGCCAAACACTAGTGCTTTTATGCTTTCATTTTAATCACATTCTGCTAA